>NC_069391.1:9487500-9617500 GCF_027475565.1 Acinonyx jubatus
AAGCAAAGAATTCAATTTTAATTTGCATAAAATATTTATCAAGGCTTACGCAAATTTCCGCGCGGCTCCCTTCCTGCCAAGTTTAAAATTGCTCAGACGTACAGAGGTGCAATATAGGCATGTGAGGAGGCCATTAGGCTAGCCCTCCCGGCCACTTGAGCCCGCACAGACGGACACGCGCCTCGATTAGCAGCCAGCCGGGCCCTGCCAATTTTTCCCTGTTTTTTTTTTTCTTTTTTTTTTTCCCTCCTTTTTTTTTTTTTTTGCAAACAGATTGTTTTTCTCATTATGTTTTTATATCTACCTAAACTGTTAATTAGGCACTTAGAAGATTTTTTATTGGGGCCTAAGTGTAACAAGCTGCTTTGTTTGCAGGCACATACCTTTGCTGCTGTTCTGTAAACATGGGCTTTTTGCTCCAAAAGCTGCATTTTCGGCCTGTTACCGAGATGGCGTCACGTGCTGGGAAGAGGTAGCTCTGACCTAGGGTTGGGGGGTCTCCGTTCTCCAGGCTGGGTGAGGACTTCGGCCTCAAGTTGGGTCCCGGCCTGGCCGCAGGGGAGAGAAAAAAGGGATGAGGCGCACAGGAGGCGGAAGAAGATAACGAGGTGTCCCGGAGGGCCCAGAGGACCGGTCAGGCTGGCGGGGCCTCGCTGGATGCTGGCTTCTGCTAAGCCCATAAACCCAAAAGGCCTAATTCCAGAATGCAGAAATATGGCAGCTGCACCTGAACTCCTGTTTTCCCACAAATGGGGCTCTCCCTGTCCAACCACGGCCTTTCTGTTTCTTGATCTCAACCAAGCTCCCTCTTAGCTCAGGGCCTTTGCACTAGCTGTTCACACCTCCTGAAATGCTCTCTCCCCAAATCTCTACAGGGCTGACTCCTCAGCTTAACGGACACCTCCTCGTAGAAGCCATCCCTAACTACCCAGTCATTTGCACGTGACCCTGGAGACTTTCTGAACTGACCCTGTGGAGGTGTTTGTTTACTGACTGTCACCTCCACCAGGAGAAAAGCTGCATGAAAGAAGAGATCTGTCTAATCCAGTTCCCTGCATCAATCCTCCTATAAAAGCAGTGCCTGGCACATAGTAGGTGCTCCACAAATGAGTGAGTGAATGAATATAAACTCTGTGTATAGACATATGCACAAATCTCCAGCCCCTTTTTGGAGGAGGCTTAGTGCAAAGCCTGGCACCCTATAGGTGCTCAATCACTATTTGTTGGAAGAATGAATGACTACTTTGGGGCATTTCCCTTGACTCTGCCAAATGGGCCAACTACATGCCAAGAACAAGTAAAATTGCCTTTGCCACCCACACAATCTACCCTCCTGTGTCCAACTGAACCACAGCAAATTCAGGCAATCTGTGCCCGGGGCCACCCGGATCCCCGCAGACCACTCTCAGTGGTGCCCACGTCCACCCTCCATCAGCATGGAGGTGGCCGCTATAGCGAGAGGGGAGAGTGCCCTTCCTAAGGAGCTGGGATCAATGGGAAGAGCGAATTAGCCCTGGTGACTGGCTAATCAGGAAATAATCAGGTTATACGCATCACAGAAATGTCTGCACATCAGATGGAGAATGGGGTTTACAAGGAAGACAGAGGGGAAGCTTTGGGGGAGGTTCGCATAGTGGTGAGGTCAGGGGCTCCGGGGTGAGATTGCCCACCCCCTTGGCAACTGTGTCTGGAGTTAATAATAGGAGTGACCTCATGGAGTTGCTGGAGGATACAATGAGAGCATGCGTGGAAAATCCCCAACGCTCCATAAATGTCAGCTCTGAATGTAGTCATGAAAACATTATACCCCCCGGACCTGCTCCTGGGGTCCCCAGTGGCTGTGGTGACCCCTCTGCTAAGCGCCCTGCCCCACACCACCTTCTCTGGGTGCTGGGTGTGCACCAGGTGGGTACTGTCATTCCCACTTAGCAAATGAGGGAACCGAGGCTCGGCAACTAGACCGGTCTCACCAGGTAGAGGCCCAGGAACCCTGAGCCATCAGTGAAACAATAGGAGGGGTCAGGGGACTGTTGCAACAAAGCCCAGTTCAGAACCTTCTAAGTCATGGTCAGTCTGGGCAGAGGTCAGCCCAAGGCAGACAGGGTCCAAGTGCAAGGGTGGAACTGGGGGAGGTGGGGGGAAGGGGCGGTGAGACCTGAAGTGGTCTTGAACTTGCAGCCAGGACTTGGCGGCTGGTGGGACCAAGGCGACGTCTTGGGAAAGTGGTAAAAACAGCCATTCTGTATCGAGCCCTTACTGTGTGCAGGGTGAGGGACTAAGATGCTTACCAGCTGAAACTTGCCGGAATTCTCACCCCAACCCACAGAGGGATTTGCCGTCATCGTGCCCATTTTTACAGATGCTGACACTGAGGCTCAGAGAATTGACCTCCCTTGTCCAATCACACAGCGGACGCCCAGGAAGCAGCACAGTGGTCCTGAACTCGGGTCTGAGGGACCCTAGGGCTTTTGCCTTCAACATTACATGATGCTGGCGAGGCAGAAGGCTAAATCGGGCAGGCCCGACTCAAAGCCCGGCCTAGGAAACAACTTCCCGTGTGATCTCGAATGTGCCCGTTCCTGGCCTGGAGGTCCCGGGGGACTCCGTGAGCCCAGCAGTCCTCACACTGCGGGGCTCATGGGGGTATTCATAACCACGACAGCTGTCAAGCGTCAAACACACAGTAGGCGTGCAGGGAATGTCCTTTGTTGCTACCATTCTCTTTTCTCTTTCCCTGACCTCTAATCAGTGTAAGCTGGTTCCAGTTCCAGTGGAAGGAGGCCAGGTAGGGAAACTGAGGCAAGCAGCAGTAATTGCGTGTGGCCAAGTCAACCCCGCTGGATTAAATGGTGCGGCGAGGGCCGAATGCCACTTGCCCCCTTCCCCCTCCACTACTGGGGAGCTGGCTCCGGCGCTGGTGTGGGTGGGGAGGCCCTGCTTGCCTGCTGCCCTCCCGATCAGAAGCCACTGCCCAGATTCTTCCCCTTATCTCTTCAGTGTCTGGCCCCTGGGGCCGGACACTGGGGGCACAAGAGAGTCAGACCCAGACACCCACCTGGAGGGAGACCCAGACTGTTGGGAGAGCCGGAAGAGAATTGGGGGTATCTTCCCGGGCAAGGAGCGCGCTTCATCACTGCCAGCGGCCTCATGGGGCCTGGTAGGCACACAGGAGGCTGCAATCCTGGCTCCACAACTCACAAGTTGTGTGACCTTGTGTATATTCCTGCACTGCTTTGTGCCCCGTCTTCCTAGAGACAAAACAAGGCTGGCATTCATACCTCCTCATGGGGGATGTCACGAGCATTTAGCCAGCTGATACCAGGTGGACATCCGGCTCGCTCCTGTTCCCCGGGGGCTGGAGGGGCCACGATTTGGGTTGTTCAGACCCATTGCACGGACAGGTAAGTGAAAGCTCCAGGAGCGCACCCAGCTGACTCAGAGGCCCCCGACTGTGAGCTCCATCAGAATAGGGACCCATCTGTCTTCTTAATTGTTGAACTCCCAGGCACAGCCCAGGGACTGGGGAGGGGGAGCGGGAGAAGGGAATTGAGATGGGTCAGCAAGGATTTCACCAGGGAAATGGGGAGGACATCCCAGGCAGAGGCAGCAGCGTGGGCAAAGCCAGGGAGGTGTGAAAGAGGCCACTGTGTTCAGAAAACCGGAGCCACCAGTGCTGGTGCTCCTGGGTGGGGACGAGAGGCAGGCACCAGAATGAGCGGGCCAGTGGCCTGCTGGTAAATGCTTAACAGGCAGCAATCTTTAACAACTGGGAGCGGGGAGGGAACGAGGATCAGACTTGTAGCATTTGCCAATTTACATGGTATTAATTCTCCCACCATGGCTGATTTCAAGGTACCAATACATCAAACCAGCTCACAAAATTCCTGAAAATTTAACAATCAGTTCGTGTGAGCCAGTACGAGCCGGGGAGCCGGGGGAGGTCAGGGCGATCCTCCTGTGCTGCCTGACCAGACCCCACACCTCTACTCACACACGGGAGGCTGCTTCCTGGCCACCGTGCCTCAGTGGGACCCAACCTCCCGCCCAAGCAGTGGGCTAACGGTTGCTGGGCAGAGGCCGTCTGATGAAATGGACCCAAGTCCCAGGGTGGTGGCACCCCTCTCTCCTCTCCCCACCTCATCTCCTTCCGGGGGCAGAAGTAGGGTGATGGGCTGTCGGAGGGAGGCCCTTGTCCCACCCACTGCACCCCACCCCAGCTGGGGAGACAGGGCCCTGCCAAGCAAGAGGTGGCAGGGTCACCTTGGCGAGAGTTATTGGGGCCTGGACGGAAGCAGGAAGATATTATGCACCGAAGGCCACAGCCGAGGACACTAATCTGAACAGACAAGGAATCAATGGGAATTTCTATTTAGGGAGGAAATCAATAGGAATTTCAAGGTAGGAAAAAGGGGAAGTAACTTTAATTGGAGTTCTCGTCCACTAGGGTCTCTGGTGGGGCCAGGGCTCACCGGGACAGCCCGAGCAGACCCCCACTCTGCCTTGGCCCTCTCTGGTATGCCTCCGGCCAGGTAAGAGACGCCTCCTCTCAAGGAGCCCTTAGGCCTCCGGTTAGGATGCCAGGGTTGAGTAAGCAAACAGAGGCCTCTGGAATCCAGCACTCGGAAACCATTTCCGTATCTCTTAGGTGGGACAGTAGAGATACTTGCCGCATCACTAAGGAGCCAATTCCAGACATATGAGGCCCAGAGAGGTTAAACAACTTGCCCAAGGTCACACAGCTAGGAAATAGATACTAGGATTTGAACACAGGCCAACTGAGCACCAGAACCTGGGTGTAAGAGGTGTTCAGAGCCCTGCAGGCAGAATCCTGGTACTTGGAGGCAACGGCCTGAGGCCCAGGAGGCCTGCCAGAGGGAAGGCAGGGTAGGTCCAAGCCACATGGGGACGACTCTAAGACCGGCTGGGTCCGTGGCCATCCCCCCCAAATGCACACGTGCACACACAGGCATCCCCCCCAAGGCCATGTCCCTGCAAGAAAAAGGACGTTCTCTCAGAAGGAGGCCCCGGACCACCCAGATTCCTAAGCAGACCCCACGGGAGGCAGAACTAGCAGCCGCACGGTGCCTGATTCAGCAGCTGGCATCATGACACCCACCCCTTGCCCCGGGCGACTCCACTCGAGCTGGGGGCCTTCTATGAGCTTGTCTGTGGGCCGGGGTCACAGCAAGGGAGCTCCTCTGGGCTGAGGGCCTACTATGTGCCAGGCCCTATGCTAAAGGCTCTTCTGTGGGGTCTCACTACGTCTCCCCACACATCCTGTGGGAAATGAGGGACCATCACCCCAGACTCAGAGCAGGGGACCGGAGTGCCATCCTCTCAAAAGTGGGATCCCTTCCACAGTTCTTAGGGCAATGAATTAGTCTGATGACTGCGCAGACTTTGTTATAAAAGATTCGGAGGAGGGTGGGGGGCAGCATACAGCTGAGACCACAAGGGGAGGAGGGGTGAATCTGGGGGAGGTGTCTCCTTTATGTGTTTGCCCCGCACCAGGTCCCGCACGCGTTCCCCCCCCCCACCACCACCACGGGGACCCTCCTGTGGCCTCTCTGTTAGCTTTATTTTACAGATGAGAAAACTCGCCAGAGGGGCAAGGGGACTTGCCCAAGACCAGGGGTAGAAGGAGGTGCAGGATTGGAGCCCAGCCTGCTGTCGCACAGCACACATCGCCTTCCTGGGCCAGACGGTCCGGCCAGTCCATGGCTTCCAGAGGCACTGGTCTGGACAAGGGGAGGGGAGGGGAGAGGCTGATCCAGGCCTAATCTGGTGGCAAGAGAGGAAGGAGGCAGGTGGGGAGGATTGCTCAACGGGCCTCAGTAGGCCCTTTTGGGACTTAGGTCTCTGGCCCCGATGGAGGCCTGGTGTTATTAAGGAAAGAGCCAGCAAGGTAGAGGAGGCCCGCCCCTGTCCCCTCCCAGGTCAGCCGGGCTCAGCTGGAGCTGCAGGTTACTGGAAGCTTCCAGGGCCCTGTACCTCTCATTAAATACGGGCGTGGGGTCAGCAGCTTTTACAGGCCCCATAAAGCATTACTCGTTGCCACTTCCGCGCAGAGCTCGCCCTGGCAACCTGTCCCTCCCGGCCAGGGAGGGCGAGTTTCTTCTTTAGGGAACTAATCTCCCAGACTCATAAAATCGCCAGAAACGCCATGGGGGTCTGTGCCCTGAAAGATGATTCCAGGGTGACACATCCGCCCTGGAGGTTGGTGTAGGGGGAGCAGACTCCACTCGACAGAGGCCCCTGGCTGATCTGTCCTCCCAGGGCTGGGCACCGTGCTAAGGAGCACTTGGAACCTGTAATCTCAGTAAGGCCTCAAAACAGTCCTGTGGGGGAGACAGTATGATTAACCCCATTTTACAGATGTAGAAACAGAGGCTGGGAGTGGTGAGCCATACTGAGCCAAGGTGGGGAAGACAGGGCTGGGATTAGAACCCAGAGCCGAGCTCCTAAGGGCCCCGTGCCGGCTGCTGCATCACTGTAGTGCGAGCACTGCTCTCTGGCTTTGGCAGGGAACCCCAAATGCCCCAGGGCTCCCCACTTATGTGCATAAATGAGGCCACAGGAGTAACCACACAAGAGTTTTGCTGGCTCCCAGCCATACCTACGTGTTGCAGAATCTCACCGACCCCCAAAGACTCCCCAGGTCTTTCTGGGGTGTCTCATATGGGCAGGGAAGCCTGTCCCCTCAGGCCCCCTCGCACTGGCCCCTGTGTGGTTGCCCCAGGGGGCCATTACCGCCAGGGTGGGAGAGTCCCCTGCTGTCCCGTGCTTCCTGCTCTGCTCTTTACAGACTGAACACCCCCTTGGCCACTCTGAAGAGGCAGTCTCCCCAGGCCCCAGGCCCTCACCTCTGAGCTCAGGTAAAACCCCAGCCCCTCGGCTGGAGTAGTGGTCAAGCTGTGAGTCTGTGGTCTGGTGGCTCTGCCCTGGGTTGGGATCACAGCTCTCCCACTTACTAGCAGTATGAACCTCCATGAGCCTTACTTGCCTCATCTGTAAAATGGGCGCTGCTCTGCATAGCAGGGTAGAGAACCGAAGTCCCACCCTGCACGGGGCCTGGCACACAGCACCTCTCAGCAAAGGTAGTGTGACTCCCGAGACAGAGTCTTCCTTGCTCTTTCCTTCCCGGTGCTAATTGCCTACCTCCTGGTCAGCCCCTCCTGCCCCAAACCCCTACAGATTGAGGGGGTCCCCAGCCCTGCACACCCTTTGGACACTGCTCCACAGGAGATTTTTCAGGCCCCACAGCTGCCACCCACCCCCTCCAGATGTGTCCTACACCCCCCCTCCCCACCACCCAACATTCACATCCCCCACTGCAACCACCCCCCAGACGGGGCTCGGTGGAGAGGAGGAGGAAGAGAAGACCATACATAGCTGGGGAGTTATAGCTGAGGACTTCAGGTCTTGAAAATGAGAGTTTTCCAGAAGTAGGGGACAGGCAGGGAGGGACCAGGGGGTGTCACCCCACTTCCTTAGCATGGGAGGCTTACTGGAAATACTGGTCGGCTGATGCTGCCGTAAGTGGGGAGCGGGGACAGAGGGCAGGGAACGTAGTAATTCAAAAGCTCAGTTCCGATAGGGTGGGATACACACCCACCACAGGAGCGAGCACATGCGCGCGCGCGCGCGCACACACACACACACACACACACACACACACACGCCCAGGGAAGGGACCCAGCATCCTCTGTGGACCATACTTTCCTCCCTGGGCAGCAACCTCAGACACACCCGTGACCAGGGCAAATCTGAGCCAGGACATCCTGAAGCTCAGGCTTCCACGCGGGCGTGGACACGCGGGCGCACGAAGAACAGTCGCAAGCAAGGCCACAGACAAACTGGCGTGCATTGGTGCAGGCACAGGCGAAACGTGCACCCTCTCATAGGTATTGACATGAACACACACACACGTGGACACACAGGTACACGTGCAGATCCCGGGGTCTGTAGACGCCTGAACCAGCACGCGCAAATGTGCACTCCGGTGTAGACCTCGGAGTGTGGGGAGCGCCCCAGCCCAGCCTGCCCCCCCGCCCTGCAGCACAGGGGAGTCATCTGGACGCTGCCGCTCCTGCCCCTGTCCCATCCCCACATGAGCCCTTTGGCGTGGGGCTCTTCTGAGCCACTGAAGGCCCTCCGAGGCCTGTGTGTGGTGGGGAAGTGGGGGGCCACGGGGGCAGCTCCCCATCTCGGTGACACAGACCACCCAGCATGCCCTCAGCACCATGCCCACCAGGGTCCTTCGGAACCAGGAACACCACATGGCTGGACAAGCGATGACCCTTGTGCCCTCACTGGTCACCTGGAAGATGGGCATCCCATGCGGCAGCAGGGCGATTTCCTGAGGGGACGGGAGGAGGAAGCGTGATGGGGAAAGAGGGTCAGGGGAAGGGGAAGGAGAAAGGAGGAAGGAGAAGGGGAAGAAGGGATGCGGGAGGAGGTCCACCAGGGAGAGGCTGGCTGCCATCTCTAGGAATAGGGCATTCCTACCATCCCTAAGGTTCTATGCAATTCTGTGGGTCTTTTGTTCATGTCTGGCTGTCACCCCCTTCTGCTTAGAACTTAGATGGGGGTAGCACGTAGTAGAAGCTTAATAAATGTTTGTTTTTGTGCATGAACGTCTGTTCTGAGCACCATCGACCACCTCTGGCTGCTGGCCAGCCTCCTCCTCCATCTCAGCAAATAGATCTGGACCTTTTGACCTCTGACCTCTGGCACCAGGAGTGGCACAGGGTTGCCTTCAGAGAGGATGAGAGATACTCTAGCTCGAAGAGAGGAGTCATAGATGGAGAGGGGGGTGCAGGATATACCTTCCCTCCCCCAGGCAGTCCGTCCCCAGGGTGCTTCCAGGGAACCTACCATCCTGGGGAGTAGACCCTCTCCTGGGGTACAGTTGTCACCCAGGGGATGTCAGCATCCAAATCCTGACCGCTAACCAACTGCCTCATGGCATCCTCTGCCCAGCCTCCAGGCCCTCCCTCCTTTCTCCTAAACCTACTCCCCTCACACAGTCCCCAGTGACCACTCAGGACCCCCTCTCCCCTTCCCCTTGAAATCAGGAACAAGATAAGAATGTCTTCTCTCTCCACTTCTACTCAACATCGTACTGGATGTTCTGGCCAGGGCAATTAGATAAGAAAAAGATATAAAAAGCATCCACATTGGAAAAGAAGAAGTAAAACTATCTCTATTTGCAGGTGACATAGTCTTATATACAGAAAATCTTAAGGAATCCACAACGAGGCTATTGTTGCTGATGCAAGGGTTCAGTGTGGCTGCCAGATATATGTTCAGTATCCAAAAATTAAATGCAATCCCCAAACCAGAAACGAAATTAAGAAAACAATTCCATTTACTATAGCATCAAAAAGAATAAAATACTCAGGGATACATTTAACAACAGAAGTGTAAGACTTACATGCTGAACACTAGAAGACATTTTCTAAAGGACTTAAAGATCTCAATAAATGGAAAGGTAGCCTACGTTTGTGGATTAGAAGACAGTATTGTTAAAGTGACAATAATCCCCAAAGGGATCTACATATTCAGTGTAATCCCCAACAAAATCTTGGCCGCCATTCTTGCTAGGATGGTCAAGTTGATCCTAAAATTCATATGGAAAATTCAAACGAGCAAGAATAGTCCAAACCATCTAGAAAAAGAACCAAATTGGAGGGCACACACTTCCTGACTTCAACACTTACTATGAGCTTACAGAAATCCGCACTACATGGTGCTGTCGTGATAGACATGCAGACCAATAGGATAGAATTGACAGTCAAGAACTGGACATTTGGTTGATATTGGACAGTGGTGCCAACCCAACTCAATGGAGAAAGAGTATTCTTCTCAACACATGGTGCTAAGACGAGTGGACGTCTCCATGCAAAAGGATGAAGTTGGACCCCTACCTCGTACCGTATACAAAATTAATTCCAATGGATCTACACGTAAGATGTACAACTGAAAACCCTTAGAAGAAAAACAGACATAAATGTTGGATTAGGCAACAATTTCTGAAACCATTCCTTAGACGCCTAAAGCACAGCAACCACAGAAAACACTTGCCCTCACCTGACTCTGCCTAGGCTTGTCCCCGCCTGTGTCATCCTAAGCCCCAGCCCGCCCACCCCTGCCGTCTGCGTTCCAGCCCATTTCCCTGACCCTGACCTTCTTCCCTCTGACCTAGCCCTCAACCCCCAGGGGTCTACCTTCTCATCACAAACCCTAAGCTCTCTCTGCCTGGTCCCCGAACTCCTTCACCAGGGTCTCCCGAGCCACTCTCATACTGAACCTGACTGGGGCCTGAATCTCAGCCCCAAGACCTGGCAGTGTGGGGCCCTTAGCAAATCATGACATCTCCCTGAGCCTTGGTTACCTCCTCTGTGAAATGGGAATCTGTGGATTGTACTGAAAGAAGATTCAACTCTAATAAGCTTACGCTAAAATAGGATTTTATTGGAAGGACGCTAGAATCGAAGATATCCTAGGACCTAAGGAGAAGTGGCATTTTCAGGCCGCAGGAGGGAGGGGCGGGGTCGGGCCCAGAAGCAGCTGGAACCAGGGATGAGGAAGATGGCAGGGCTCTCCCTGCATCTCTCTCAGAACGTAGATTTCACTCTCCTCTTTTGCTGAGGTCTGGCTTTTGTCCAGAGTAGAAAATATGGCTGATGACGGCCTTGTAGATCTACATTTAAATCTCTACCTTTCAACTTCATTAAAATTAAGAACTCCCAGTCATCAAAAGTCACCATTAAGACAGTGAAAAAGCAAGCCTCAGAATATATAAAGATCTCTTGGAAAGCAGTAAGAAAAAAGGAGACAACCCAATTTTTAAAAAGTGGTCAAAGACTTGAACAGGCCCTCCACAGAAAAGGCTATCCGGATGATGAGTAAGCCTAGGAAAGTTGCTCAATGTCGTGAACATCATTTGTCCTGGGAAAAAATGCACAGTGATACACTACATCCCACCCAGATGACCGAGCTCAGAAGAATTGACAGTCAAGTGTTAGAGAGAAATGTGGGGAAACCCACACACTCCAAGTGTTAGAGAGAAATGTGGGGAAACGAGAATTGTGTGGGATTGCTTGCAGGAATATAGATGGGCACAGCCACCATGGAAAGCAGTTTGGCAGCCTCCACTAAAGCTAGAGACAGACAGACAGAACCAAGAAATTCCGCTTCTGGCATGAACCCAAGAGAAATGAGTATTTATCCCCACCAAACACAGCCTCCAAGAACGTGTATAACAACCGTGTTCACCAAAGACTGGAGACAACACGAATGTCTAGCAACACGAGGATGAGTGAGTAAATCCCAGCAAGTTCAGGCCGTGGAGTCCACACAGCAACAAAGAGGAACCGACTACTACTATGGCATGCAATAACCTGGGTTATTTTCTAAGCACCATATTGAAGGAAAAGTCAGACGGGAAAGAACACGTGCTATTTGATTCCCACGCAGTGTCCCCAAAGAGCAAAACTAGCCGATGGTGGTCAAGATCACCAGTGTTATTTGGGGAGATAACGGTGAGGAAGAGGTACGAGGGAGCCTGTGGGGTGCTCATTCTGGGTGATGTCACGTGGGTGTGACCATTTGTCAAAGTTCGTCTCGCTGTCCACTTCAGATCTGTGTCCTTACTCAATGTAAGTTTAATTAGATAAGAAAGAAAAACCAATCTTCTCCTTTGGCTGTCAAAAGGTCTCATTCTGACTCTCTCATGCCCACATTCAAAAATCCCACCTAATGGTCCTGGGCGTCAGGACCAGGGAACAAGATGGCGCCCCATAGGGTTGGAGTTGGAGGAGGAGGAGCTGGGTATTTGGGGGTGCTACTTCTAGAACAGGGTGGGGAGGGGAAGAAAGGCAGAGGAAATCATAGCAGTCTGCTCCTTCATCCCCTGAACCCTCCTTCCCCGCTCTGTAAAGTAGTCCTTCCTGCCACTAAGGTTGAGAGTAAGAGTCAAGAGGTTGTTGGCCTCAGGGGCCGGCCTGGGACCTGGGTTCCAGCCACTGCTTAACACAGGGTCCCCTTCCTGTCATCCTTCTCCCCCACCCACCTGTCCTCCCTGGCCACCCCTGCCTCTCTGTGTTCCCCCAGCTCCCCTACTCTGCCCTCTGTGATCCCCAAAGTGAGGCCCCATCACCATATAATTTCAAATTACTTGTAGCTTTAGTTAATTAAATGTAAAATCATCGGAATAAAATTATACCTTCATTAGAAATTAACTCCCATTTCAGGCCTGGAATAATGACCGAGCTTTCTCTCCCTGCTTCTTCCAAACCACATACAAAATGGTCAGTTAAACTGAATGGGAAAAAAAAGTTTAACGACCACACGGCAATCAAGCTTATTATTATTTAAGCACACGCTATTACCATGTGCAATGAGGTATCAGCCAATAAATTATCTTTGAAAGAGTCGGTCCTTGTCTGAGCGCAGACGGGCTGCAGCAGGGGAGGTGATATGGGTGCTTGCCTGGCCAGGTGAGGCACCCAGGCCTGGGGAGGGGACTGTGGGTCCTCAGGGTCTCAGGTCAGGACCTCAGGGTCACTCTGATGGGAGCACAGGTGTCCCATCTGACTCTCTAGCCCACAATAAGAGGCAGACACTCTGACACAGGACAGAGATTGGGGTCCCAGTGGGGTCTCTGAAAATAGGAAGAAACTAGAGGGAAGGGAAAGAGGGGTTTAGGGCAGGGAGGGGGCTGGGATAAGGCAGACAGACAGAGACAGGGAGAGGAAGAGGAGGAAGGAAGAATCTTCCAGTGACTTGGGGAGGAGTTTGAAACTGAGACTAGGAGATAAGGGGACATTCGGAGCAAACCCAGCAGAAATGAGGGAACAGAGGGACCAAGAACCCAGGCCAGTGAGAAATCAGGAGACGGGGCAGGCGTGCTTGGTCACTGCCACGTGCCGGGGGTTTGGAGCCCTTGAACCACTATAGAGGGATGGAGGGATTTCCCAGGACAGGAAATCTGCAAAGTCCCAGCAAACCAGGACAAGTCAGTCACCTTGCTCCTAGACCCTCACGGTAATCGGTGCATAGTCCCCACTGTACAGGAGAGAAGACTGAGCCTCAGGGGGTGAAGCCACTCATCTAAGACTACAGAGCTACAGAGGCAGATAAGAGAGGAAAGACACAAAAGCACAAAGCCAAGTAAGGTGTCCCTTTATCTCATCTAACCCCCGCCTCCCCTTGCCTCTGCCTCATCCCAGCCCCCTCCCTGCCCTACATCCCTCATTTTTCCTTTCTCTGACCTCTTTTTTTTTTAATTTTTTAAATGTTTACTTATTTTTGAGAGAGATAGAGAGACAGAGTACAAGCAGGGGAGGGGCAGAGAGAGAGGGAGACACAGAATCCAAAGCAGGCTCCAGGCTCTGAGCTGTCAGCACAGAGCCTGATGTGGGGCTTGAACCCACAAACCGTGAGATCATGACCTGAACAGAAGTTGGACACTTAACTGAATGAGCCACCCAGGCGCCCCTCTCTGCCCTCTTCTTAAATGAAGTTCCCTTTTCTGTCCCCAGTCTTTTCTATGCCAGAGATCGGCCCCTTACTGCAGGCTGGCCAGAGGGTCAGAGGAGACACGCATACCCAAGTCTCTGTGGCAGGTGGATGGGACACTTGTGGACAGGAAGCTCTCAGAGTCCTCAGACCCCCACCCCAGACTGCAGACAGTGGCCAGAACCTTCCTCCTAGGGGCTTTAGGGGAAGGCAGACCTGGGCTGGAGCCCACCTGCTAGCGTTGACTCACTGGATGACCTTGGACAATTTCTTAACCTTGCTATACTCCTCACCTGTAAAGTGGGTGGTAATGGTACCCCCATCCTGGGGTTGTGGTAAAGGTTTGATGACACTGGGTGGGTAAGTGCCCAGTGCAGAGCCTGGCACCAAGAAGCTGTCCTGGGGGAGAGTTGCCTCCCACCTCTCCCACAATCCTCTGTGAGCCTCTCGGCCCCAGACAGAGCAAGGGGGTGAGCCAGCAGGACTCGGCTGGAGCTAGGTGCCAGGGACCACAAAGAGGGAACAACAGCAGCCCAAGTCTGGGGTCCTTTGGCCCCCAGAGAACAGGGACTCTCATTTTGCGCTTAGCAAGAAATCCGAAATGTACATGCTTTTCCAGGTGACGCTTGACGATACATTTTTCTAGAATGAAAGTATAAACGGATGTGTAAGTTAATTAACCAGAAGGTTGGTGTTTTCCAGGCGGCCACCGGGAAGAGGCGCCACCCCAGCCGGAGGGCAAAGGTGGCCCCGAGCCTGCCATAAACCTCTTGTTCCAGCTCCCTTACAGACAGACTCCTGTGAAAGTCACCTCCATCTCTCTCACAGGTCAGGCCGAGATTTAGAGATAGGGGGCCGCGTGTGTGCCTAGATCTGCTATCTGCCAGTGAGTGATGGGAGACACATTCCCGGGACATGTTTACTGTCACCCCGCGCCCCCGGCCCGCGCGCCCTGCTGCACCGTCCCCTGATAATTCACGGCCCGGCTCCCATTGGCAAATGACTGATACGGCCTTCACGGCGGGGCCTGCTGGTCACTTGTCTCAAGGAGACTGGGAAGGAAACTCAGGCACAATATAAATGGGGCCCGTGGCAGCCTCGAACACCTTGGAAAATTCCCCAGCCTGGACGCCGCACCGTTTTTAAGTAATAAAACCACAGAGAGATTACATGACCGCCTGACAGCCTGCGACGGATGGCCGCCCGCATGAACTTTTTACCTTCGGGATGGGGACCAGAAGGAGAGGAAGGAAAAAAGAGGAAAGAACCTCCCAGCTCCTTCCTTACTCTGTCTCAAAAGCCATTGCTGCTGCAGGGGCGAGAGCCACACAGGACATGTCCCCAGCTCGGTGTCACCCGGGGGACCTCGGGCTCAATTTCCCCATCTGGAGAATGGGGATACTTGTGGCGGTTTGTTAGATTTCCAAA
Organism: Acinonyx jubatus; assembly: GCF_027475565.1. Taxonomy (NCBI): domain Eukaryota; kingdom Metazoa; phylum Chordata; class Mammalia; order Carnivora; family Felidae; genus Acinonyx; species Acinonyx jubatus. The sequence continues at coordinate 9,502,453 of NC_069391.1, forward strand.
CGCCAGGAGCAGCCCTAAAATAAGCCTTTCCAGGGTTAGGAGTGTAATCCTTGCTTTCATTCATTCATTTGTTCTTTGATTCAAGGAGAATTTTTCCCCTGCCAGTTTAGTAGTGGATGCGGGGACAAGGGGGTGACAATGTGAGGCAATCTCTAGGAAATAGCTGAATGACCTCGGTGTACCCCTCATTAGCCTTGTGACCTTGGGCACGTACTCCAGCCCTCAGAGCCTCATTCTCTTCATCTGTACAATGGGGATTATAATGGCACCTCCTTCGAAGGGCTATGAGGACGAGGCGGGGAAATCCCACCTGAGGCGCCCTCAGCACTTCACGTGACACGTAAGAGGCATGCACCGGGCACGGTCATCAGTCCCCAAGTCTTTCTCTCTCTAAGGCTGAAGAGCCCTTATGAAAATCTGGGAGCCTACCCTAAAGACCCAGGGTTCCCAAGCTGGGTATGAAACCATGAATCCAGGGGCGCCTGGGTGGCTCATTCAGTTAGGTGTCTGACTCTTGATTTCGGCTCAGGTCATGATCTCACGGTTCGTGAGTTCGAGCCCCGGCATTGGGTTCTGCACTGATAGTGTGGAGCCTGCTTGGGATCCCCTCTCTCTCTCTCTCTCTCTCTCTCTGTTAAAATAAATAAATAAACTTAAAGGAAGAAGAAGAAGGAAGAAGAAGAAGAAGAAGAAGAAGAAGAAGAAGAAGAAGAAGAGGAGGAGGAGGAGGAGGAGGAGGAGGAGGAGGAGGAGGAGGAGGAGGAGGAGGAAGAAAAACAACCACGAATCTGTCTAGACTGGAGGGCATAGGCTGATACTTTGTGGTCCAGCAGGATTCCCACCTTCCCAGGACATTTCCCCAGGCCAGGACGCCATGCCCTTGGTAAATGGATTTGGATCCTTGCTCTGTATGGAAAATAACAGTAACAGGAAGGAGCAGTCCCTATACACCATACACCACACTCCATGTTTGAACACATTTTCCTTTGTCGGGTCCTCACTCACCCCCGATGACAGGACTCGTTGGCATGTCTGGACCAGTGCCGCAGGAAGGCGACGCATCAGGGAAAGGAAGACAATTTAACAGTAGGCCAACCGGTTGATGGCATTCTTACTCACAGCGACGTTTGAATCTTACCCTCTTGGATGTGCAGTGAGCGCAGGAAGAAGGACACTGGAGTGGTGGGAAACCTCAGAGCCCGGGGCCAGCGGAGAGATGCCCTCGGGGTCGGTGGCTCTCAGCCCTGTGAGCCGGACAGCCTCCGCGGTGCCTCCAGAGCCACTCTTCCTTCCCTGCCTCGTCCCGGGGGACTTTGCGGAAGGCATCGCCCCCAATCTCCAGCCCTTGGGCTGGCCGGCGAGTTCAGCCCACCGACGTAGTGGCAGGAGGTGGCATGGGCAAAGGAGGACAGGGGTGGCTCTGGCGATGGCTCTTCTCTCTGACCTCAGCCTGGGGAGGAGAGTCACTGTCACTGGCGGGAGCCCCCGTGATTCACCGTCCTCCCAGGTTCCCTTTGACGCTGCCCCCACAGCCCTTCTGGAAAGCTCTTCGGCTGCCCGTTTTCAGTCTGTTTCCTGCGGGGGCGCTGGCCGGTCCACCTGGGGAGGTGCAGCGCCCAGAGCAGAGGGAGGCTCTGGGCTCTGATGACAAGACCTGCCTGGTTCCTCATCTCTGGGGGCCCAGAAATCCCCAACGGCGCCCCTGGCGGGGACTGTCCTCAGACGTGGTCAGCAAGGGCACCAGGCTGCGACAGTGGTCAAGACCCAGGCCCCAGCCTCCTCGGCCATCACCCTCGAGCCCTCAGTGCTCTGAGGGTCTGGAGAGGAACCAGGGGCGGTTGGGAAGGCAGCACGGCCCTACAAGAGGGTCTTGGACTGCAAAGGAGATACACATTCCAAGTAAAGTGAGGACAAATATAGGACAGAGGCGACTGTCAGGACAGAGGCCACACAGCCAGGCCTGTGGAGGGACTGGAACCAGGGCTAAGAGGTTGGGAGCCGAAAGTCTCCTCCCTCCCAGCCCCTCACCTCCCCACACCCTCGAATCTTCACTCTACCTGACTCTGCTCCCCTGCCCATGTGCACCCAGGCAACCTCAGAGACTGTCCGGGGCGGCTCCGAAGCCCAGCTCCAGCTCCCCGGGAGAGAGACACTGAGTGGCCCACCCTGTGTCATGCCCCTACCTCTGGTCCAACGGGCTCTGGCCAGGAGGATGCTCATGAAGGCTGCTGGAGGTGCCCCCTTCCTTCTAGGAGTGTCCCACAGGTGTGACGCGGGGTCGGGCTTACGGGGAAGTAATGGAGGGGCCCCTGGTCAATGGGCACCACCACCCTCCATCCCACAGAAGCCCCCAACCGGGAGGGAGGGCAGGGAGAACGAAAACAGCAAACCCTCCCCTGGGCAGCCTGGCCCGGGGGCCCCCACCCCGGGGGAAGGCAGGGAGAGACAGACAGGCCATGAGCACCAAAAAGGGGTTTTCAAATACACAGGACTGAATCTTGGATACAAGGACCAGCCGATCTTAATAAGCCGATGTGGAAAGTTATAGAATTGAACTGAGATGTCATTTATGGACTCACCACCCAGCAGGCAGGGAGAGGCGGTTTCGAGCGAGCAGAGCGGTAGCCGTTATTGGAAAAAATAAAACCGTTTCATGTTTATACCCCTAATGAGTGGAGATGCCTCTAAACGGGTTACACTTGATTTTTTTTCTTTATGTTTTTCTGTATTTTCTAATTTTCCTGCAATGAACATGTATTACTTGGGTAATAGAGAAATAATAAAAGCTTAGAAAAGAGTCAGGTGGTGAGAGTCCGAGGGTCCCGGAGGACCACACAGACACGGGCTCCTGGCACGGGTGGCACCGGACCAGGGAGGGAGCAGGGCACCGAGGGCAAAGCAGGCCATCTAGGCCGAGGCCCCGGGAGGAGGTGGGATGGGAGGGAAGCCAGGCAGAGCAAGCTTCTGCACCCGTCAGCAGCCAGGTACTGGGGGTGGGGGTGGGGCGGTGGGAGAGCAGGTTGGGGAGCCCGGGTCCCAGCCACGGGTGGACAGCTGAGCTAAGAGTGATTCTCTGCCCTCAGTTCTAGGTCACAGTCCCAGAGAAGCTCTGAGTCAGAAGTTTGGTTCGAATCATAAGAAATACGATTATTATAAAATGCTTGAGCCTCTGCCTGCGGGGCCCGAGTCCTGCTCGTCTCACCCCTGTCTGGGGTAGCAGAAGCCACAATCTCACCCTCTAATTGGAATGGATTTCAAAAGTGCAATAAAAGCAACCACCTAGATGAGGCAACGAGTCGCTTGGACACGCTTCCATCGTCGCCAGCGGTGGAAACCAGGTGTCCTCCCATGTGGCAGAGCAAATATTAGACAAGGGGGTGTGTGGCCCCAAGGAGTTAAGCTGCCCCTTTCCCAGGGCCCACTCCTGGTCTGGAGAGAATTAGGGTGTGGGGAGAAGGGCACCAGGGGCACCGGGAACCCCAGCCCCGCGGGTCAGGACAGGCTGGATCCTGGCGAACTGCCCTGGCCGGAAGGGGCTCACGCGCTCAAGTGGGTAATGAGAAAGGGGCCGCTGAGACCTCGGACACGGGCTTAGCTCTGAGTCCCAGCTCCTCTGTGACTGTGTGACCCCGGGGAAGTGGCTTCCCCTCTCTGGACCTCCTTTTCCTCGTCTGTAAAAAGGAAATAATAGTAGTGGCACCTGTGGCAGATTGCGTTCATGGTCCCAAGTCTTCGCCTCTCCTTACAGCCACGCTCCGTCGTGAGGCTTTGTGGTGTCTTCCACTGAAGAGGCAGGATAGCGCTCTTCGCCTGTGACTTTGAGTTTGGCCGTGTGGCCTGCTTTGGCACCTGGAGGGGGAAGAAGGAGGGGAACCTTCGTGGGTGCCAAGGCCACAGGAGGCCTCGGGTGTCCCCATCTGCTCTCTGTGCCTCTGCCGTCTATGAGAAGAATATGTCTGTGCTGGGATCCCGTCCCAGGAAGAGGATGGGGCTCGAGAAGCAGAACCAAGTTGCCCCAGCCACTCCCAGACCAGAGCAGCTAACTCCCAGGTACCCTCAGGTCTATGAGAATAAGTGATTGCCCTTGGAAGCCACTGAGTTTTGGGGGTCTTGGTTACGCAGTACGTCTCCTACAGTTAATATGAGGATTCAATGAGACAATGCCCACAAAGCGCCTGGTGCGTAATAATTGCTCACTAAACGTTCAGCTGCTCTCATTAATACTGTTATCATTGTCATTACCATTATCGTCCATTGGAGGGGAGAGCCTGGGGCCAGAGGTCAGGAGATGAGAGCTCTGCAGAAACCCCACATTCATCAAGCCTTGCCAGAGACGGCTCCGAGCGACACGTTGCCTCGTCTAGGTGGTTGCTTTTATTGCACTTTTGAAATCCATTCCAATTAGAGGGTGAGATTGTGGCTTCTGCTACCCCAGACAGGGGTGAGACGAGCAGGACTCGGGCCCCGCAGGCAGAGGCTTAAGCATTTTATAATAATCATATTTCTTATGAGGCTTTAGTTTCACTTCCTTCAAATTAAGTCTCAGCAATAAAGCAATCGATTCCCTCTCGCTGGGAAACAGTGCTGAATTCCACCCGGCTCGTCTCTGCAGGACCCCCCTCTGCAAGCCAGGATGGTGGCAGTTTGGGGGCTCTGCGTAGTTGGCCGATCCTGAGGACCTTGGAGAACTTCCTCTCTGGCTGCTGCCGGCAAGAGGGAGGCTCCATCCTGGAGGGACCTCCCGGCCAGCTTCAAGGGCATCCCAATAGGCCCACTGGGTGCCAAGAGAGGCAGGATGCTGTGGGAGAAGGGGTACAAATCCACAATCCCTGCTTACTGCCCCCATCGGGGGGGGGGGGGCCTACGTGGCTTTAGGAAATAGCTGAAAAGCCAAGATGCCCCAGTCCTGGCCTTGGTATAAAAACTTGATGCAGGGATTCAGCAGGGGAGATAGGAAAGGCCCAGGAGAGAAAGCCATTCCTCCTCACCCCACCCACCCCATCTCCAGGGAAAGAAAGGGGCTGGTTGGTTCCCACACTCCGCTTCCCTCCTCCAAGACGGTCCCCGGGCAAAGTGGGGGAAAAGTGGCTAAGGACTCCTGCAAGATGGGTGTGGGGGTCCCAGAGAGAGAAGCCCCGCCCTGGTCCTGCCTGGGATGCCGACTCCCAGCAGCCTCTTGTGAGAGCAGGAGGCCGGAGGGGTCACGAGGACATCGGTGCAGCGTGGGGACCCGAGGGTGGGGCTGGGGTGGCACAAGAGGAACAGTCTGGGTCGGAGGCAGGGCCTGGATTCCTCTGAGGCAAGGGAGGCTCTCACCTCGGACGCAAAATTCAAGGGGGCGCCAAAAACTCAAGGATCAACAGATATGATATATATATTTTTTTTAAATCGAAAGGAATACAAAAAAATCCACGATGAACAAAGAATCAAAACTGAACTAAAGACTGGCTGTCATTTGATTGTTTTAGACCCTGCATTGTCGTGCACCTGGAGAGATCGCTTCCTACCCGCCCGAGCGACTGAGGCGAGTGCATGAGGGTTGACAAGACTGTTGGGCGATGTGGGTTTTCTATACAGTCTTATTCTTGATTGTGGAGTTTTTAAGAACCTTTGCCACTTGGTTCAAAATACTGAGGGGAGGGTATTTTGATAAGTGTATATGCGGCACAGATTTTCCCCTTTGCCTCAGGCTCCACCAATATGACTCAGACTTGGGGGTTAACCGGGAGAAGGGAAGAGACAGAGACACAAGGAGAAGCTACAAGGGAGCCAGAGGGGCTTCAGGGAGAAGGCTGGCCAGCCGGCAAGAGCTTTGTGTAGGGGCGCCTGGGGGGCTCAGTCGGTTCAGTGTCAGACTTTGGCTCAAGTCACGATCTCGGGGTCCATGGGTTCAAGCCCCACGTCAGGCTCTGGCTCTGTGCTAACATCTTGGAGCCTGGAGCCTGCTTTGGATTCTGTGTCTCCCCCTCTCGCTCTGCCCCTCCCCCATTCTCACTCTATGTCTCCCTCTCTCTCTCTCTCTCTCTCTCGCTCTCTCTCTCAAAAATAAATAAGTATTTAAAATATTTTCAAAATAAAATAAACATTAAAAAAATTTTTTAGGGGCGCCTGGGTGGCGCAGTCGGTGGAACGTCCGACTTCAGCCAGGTCACTATCTCGCGGTCCGGGAGTTCGAGCCCCGCGTCGGGCTCTGGGCTGATGGCTCAGAGCCTGGAGCCTGTTTCCGATTCTGTGTCTCCCTCTCTCTCTGCCCCTCCCCCATTCACGCTCTGTCTCTCTCTGTCTCAAAAATAAATAAACGCTAAAAATAAAAATTTTTTTTTTAATAAAAAAAATTTTTTTTAAAAAGAATGGGGTCTTGCAGTTCAAAATGAGAGTTTTAGGGAGAATGAAGAAATCAGTGTCACTGACACTCATGAAGCAAGGCCTCCACCAGGCCCAGTCTCTGCGCTTTGCACACAGTATCTCATTTAAAGCCCACAAGCCCCTATGAGACAGCAGCATTCACCATCTCCATTCCCAAAGGGAAGCCTGAGGCCCAGAGAGGTTAAGACACTTGCTTAGGATCACACAGCCTGGGAGCGGCCGATGCCAGCCTTCAGTGCCGAGATCCCGCTCTTAACCTCTTCACACAATGATGTTCAAGTGACATCATTACTCATCTGAGTGTGTGACTATAAATACATCCCTACTTCACATTCCCTGGGCAGGGGACCCAGAGGCACAGCCCTGCCTGGTGACAGAAACAAACAAAACAGATGATTTTTGTGAGACGATAGTACAGGTTGGGACCAGGGGAAAAGGAAAAGGAGCGGGTAGGGGGACGGGCTTCGGCAACAGAGTCCCTCATGCCACGAACCCTATCGTTTACGTGCACTTCATTCATTCCCCAAGCGGCTCATGAGCACCTGCTGTGTGCCAGGCACCTGGCTGGGCCCCAGGGTAGAGCAGGGAGTCCGGGAGACCCTGGCACGTCCTCCACGGAGCTCAGGGGCTTGTTAGGGAGAGAGGAATGGTCCAAATCTGCTCACAGTCATGTCATTACAGACTGCATCAGGGGCTAAACGCGAAGGACCAGCTGTTGGGACAGCATGTTTTGGGGGGGGGGGCACAGGCAGAGAGCGAAGGGACAGGAGGTGGGTGCAGAGGTGCTCAGGGTCCGGGGTGAGGAGCTGGTCCACCGTGTGAACACTGGTCACCTCCTCTGTGGTCACAGCAAATCAATGGCCAAGCTGCAAAGTGCAACGAGGCCCGATCTTATCCAGAGGGGTCCGGGTGCTGGAAGGTCTCCTGGACCTTACTGGGCAGCACATCCTTGTGTCTGTGGGCCTCACAGCCACCTGAGCTGTTCCGGTTGGACAGACCGGCCTGTTCTCTCTCTCTCTCTCTCTCTCTCTCTCTCTCTCTCTGTGGGGCCTCTGCCCGTCCAGTCTCCTCCAGGCTGGGAGGTTACCCCAGCAGTCACCAGGAAGCTCCTGGGGACCCGGCCCAGCCTGCACAGATCTGCTCATCACCCCCTCCCAGTGCTTCGCACTGCAAACAGGAGGGGAGAACAGGGTCCTGGGGCAGGGGGGGTCCGAGGACGAGCGGCTCAGCTGGCTTATAGCAGCACGGCGTCTGTGGCCCCCACCCAAGAGGACAACTGACTCTAGGCCCCAGGCAGGGCCTCTCCTCCTGCTGGAACTGAACCAACCTCCCGGCCACAGCAGAGGGGCTCTCCAAGCCAAGGATGTGAGTGCGTTAATTAATGAATTAGCCGTTTAATTAACATAATTAGGCCTCATTATTTTCCTTGCATCTATCGTCAATTTTCGGGCAATTAAAGTGAACGCTGGTGTAGCATGGAGTATCCAGTTTGTCACTGCTGGCATAGGACCGAGCGCAGGCCTGGCGTGACCCTCAGAGCCTGGGGGAGGGGCGAGGGGGAGGAGACCCGTGTGCTTACAACGCACACCCCAGGATAGAGCGCCCCTGATCTAAGTCTGCAGATAGCTTTCCATTCACGTATTGAGCTCCTACTATGTGCCAGGCTCCAGGCCAGGACACCATTGGGACCAGGGCCAGCGGGGAAATTGGGAGAAGCTGTTGGGAAAAGCCAGGGTCAGCACCCAAGTAGGGCTTTGGAATAGACCCTCTTTCCCCAGCTGTGCGACCTAAGGCAAATTCCTTAGCCTCTCTGAGCTATTTCCTTAGCTGAGATATTATCACGAAGATAACATCTAGCCTCTGACACACAATGGGCACTCAGTCAGGGTTGGTGGGCCTCCTTCCCTCCCTCAGGCCCAGCAGTTTCCAGACCCATGGCTCATTATCTACACACTGGGTCATTCCGTGACCAGATTAGGGCTGGTGAGCCTCTCCCCGACTGCAGGGTCTCTCTGTCTTGAGTCTATCCCGCTACATCCCCACTCGCAGGTTCCACCATTAGTGCCACTTTGCAGATGAGGAAACTGAGGCTGAGGAAAGCTAAGTCACACGGCCTCTAAGAGCATAGCTGGTGGGTGGCAGAACGGGACTCAACCCCAGCTCTGTCTGCTTCCGGAACGGGGCTGGACCTACTATACCCAGCCCTATTCTAGAACCAGACTGGCAAGGCCCTATGCTCTGAGGGCTCATATCCTAGTGAGGAAGATACATAACAGACCCAAAGCATGGGCACCTGGGGGGCTCAGTCGGTTAAGCATCCACCTTCTCCTCAGGTCATGCGTTGGGCTCTGTGCTGATGGCTCAGAGCCTGGAGCCTGCTTTGGATTCTGTGCCTCCCTCTCTCTCTGCCCCTCCCCTGCTCGTGCTCTCTGTCTCTCTCTCTCAAAAATAAATAAACATTTAAAAAAAGGTTTAAAAAAAGTAAACCCAAAACAAATACAAAATATGATGTCATAATGTACCTAGGGCTTTGAAGACAAAGCAAATAATAATAGTGAAGAAAGGAGTTGATGAGGAGCTTTGGGACTAGCGCTCAGGGAAGACCCTAAGGACATGATTCTGAGGGAGAAGCCAGGGCTCAGCTGGTGCAAAGTTCCTGAGGCAGCTCTCGGCCTGCCTGATGGAGGGGATGGGGTGGAGGGACAGGCAGGCTCGATCATGGGAGACTAGTAGGATGTGGCAGGGGTTTGGATTGTGTTGAGATCGCGAAGTTTGAACTGAGAAGTTCCACGACCTGATGAAATTTAAGAAAGAGCCGCGGTGGTCAAGTGGACACCAGACTATAGGGAGGCGAGGGTGGAGGTAGGGCCTGGCTGTGAGGTTGTTGCACTGGTCCAAGCACAGGACGGGGTGGCGGTAGAGGCTGGGAGATGAGCGTGAATTCTAGATATACCGTGAAGGTAACTCCACAGGACTTCCTGCGGGGCAGCTGGTCCACAGGCTCCTGGAGGACTGGAGGAGGCCGCAATGAGCCCCGGGAAGGGTGGAGATGCCACTGCCTGGGATGAGAAGGTGGCAGGAGGAGGGGGTGTGGTGAGAGACACCAGAAAAGCCACTGGAGCTGTCACATAGGCAGTGGTGTCAGAAGCGGGAGTCGAGGGAGCGATCCCGGGGGATTTAGCTCCGAGTCCGCACGATGGTCACCGGGAGCCAGAGAGGAGAAGGGTGCCCTTGGATGCGGCCTTGGGGTTCACCAGCACAGAAGGAGCCACCAAGAACCCCGGGGAAGTGCAGCGAGTGAGACAAAGGGGAGGGAAGGGAGGGTGTCCTGGAAGCCAAGGAAGGAGGAGGAAGGAGTGGCTGAGCCTGTCAAACGCCAGTGACCGTGGGGCCTGTCCATGGGGGCCCCGGCTCCAGGGGAGGGCTGGCCGGCCTGTGTGCAGGGGGTGGAGGCAGCGGGGAGTGAAGACAAGTCTCCCGGGGCACTCTGCTTCAAGGGCGCCCGGAAGCCGTGTTAGCTGGAGGAGAACAGGGCCCCGGGGAGCGGTGTGTTTACAAGACCAGACCGGAGATGTCACAACACGTTTGGGAAATGATCCAACCCGAGTAAATAAGACCCATGACGTGGATAATGCAAATCATTCACTTTTTCTAAGTTTCTATTTTCACAGCATCTCCTTGTATACTAGTAGGAGTTGTATACTAGTATACAAGTATACTCCTTGTATACTAGTGTGTTGTATACTATAACACACACGCACACACACACACACGCACGCACACACGCGTACCTGCATTTTACCCAACCAGGAAGTCCAACTTTGTGCATCAGCTGACTGGGAGCACTTGCCATCGTTGCCCCACAGGGCACTGGCTTGTTCTGACGTTAGTCCTCAAAGTCCTCCCTGCATTTGACCAGGGCAAAGTGCAAAACAGACAACCAAACCCTTGCAAGTTCGTGATCCTGTTTTACATTTTGCCCTTGTAATTTTCTAGTGTTGAGCAAGCCAGACCCGCTTTCTTACCGTGCTCAACTTTCACACACCAGACTTTCATTTTTTTTTAAGGTGGTGTCATTATTTTTTAAGTATCCCTTTTTTTTAAATTGTTAAAAATGTTTACCTATCTGACAGAGACAGAAACAGCGCGTGAGCAGGGGAGGGGCAGAGAAAGAAAGACACAGAATCGGAAGCAGGCTCCAGGCCCTGAGCTGTCAGCACAGAGCCCGACGCGGGGCTCGAACTTACGGACCATGAGATCATGATCTGAGCCAAAGTCGGACGCTTAACCGACTGAGCCTCCCAGGTGCCCCTCAGTATACTTTTTACTGAAGCATAACACATTTGCAGAAAAATACATAAAAGCTTAAGTGTTTGGCCCAGAGAGTTTTAACAGGGTCAACACAGCCATGAAACCCGGACCGAGACTGACGCCCATCAAGAAGCACATCACCAGCCCGTCAAGCGGTGGCGAATGCCAAAGGTAGCCACCAACCTGACTCTAGTGCCCGCCATAGAACTTTCCATAATTGAGGTCATATAGGGTGCACTCCCTGGCATCCGGCCACTTCTCTTGCTTATGAGATGCATCCCCATTGCTGGGGACACAGTTCATTGCCACACAGTGTCCCCGAGTGACCATCTACGTATTCCTCATTCTTTCTACTGCAGACAGCATTCGGTGCAGCGTGGGGCGACAACCTGGGCATTCTCGTACGCGTCTCTCGGCAGGCGCGTGCTTTCAGGAACATATTCGTACACAAGTCCAGATCCTCTGTGTTGGAGAAGCACTGGGTGGGAATATTCTCAAACCTCTCACACCACAGAGTAGCCTCAGGCCTGTTGGTGCATGGGTCAGGATTTGAGATTCTCTCGTTTCATTTGCTTTTCCTTTGTTTCCTCTTATTTCTGTCTAACACGGTAGTTTTCAAGTTGGAATGATTTTGCCTTCCCCCCCCCCCCCCAACCCAGGGGACATTTGGCAACATCCAGAGATATTTTGGGTTCTCACCAAGGGGGAAGCTAGTGGCATCTAATGAGCAGAGGCCGGGGATGCTGCTGAATATTCTACAAGGCACAGTACAGTAGTCCACGATAAAGAACGCTCCAGCTCCAAACGTCAACAGTGCCGAGGTTGAAAACCTTGCTTTAACGGAACAAATGGTGGGGCGGCTAGGTGGTTAAGCACCAGCCAGTGAAGCACCCAACTTCAGCTCAGGTCACGATCATGCGGTTCATGGGTTCAAGCCCCACATCGGGCTCTCTGCTGTCAGCATGGGGCCCACGTCGGATCCTCTGTCCCTGCCCCCCTCTCTCTCAAAAATAAATAAGCATTTCTGAAAAAGGGGTAAATGACTTGTGATGCCTACATGAGGATTAAGCATATGAGGGAGCTGGTAATTTCAGCTCCCAAACATATTCCAAAAGGACCTTTAAGGACAACTGTATGTTTGTTCAAGAGTCACAAGAAGTACTGTAGAGGCTCCAAAGAAGAAGCTACAACAACTGAAAGAGAGAGAGAGAGAGAGAGAGAGAGAGAGAGGTGAGGGTCACTCTGGGTATTTAAGGTAAGTAGGAGCTCACCTGGCTTCAAGTAGGGAAGGGCATTCCAGCAGAGGGAACAGCGTGAACAAAGTGACAAGAGTGGTGGGATCTCCGTGGAGGGAAGTTGTAACCTGGAACACGCTGAACATTTCTTGCCCTCTTGACCTGCTCCAGGCTCCCCAGCCGAGGAGCAGAACCTCCTGGTAATGGAGTAATTACCCTTGACCTTCTGTCCCTCAGTCCTTAGTCTGCTGCATCTATCAGCAAGTTCTGTAGCTTCCAACCAGAGAGCCCTCCCTGCCTTCACTGCCACCACCCAGTCTAAGCCACCATTTGCACCTGCCTGGACCCTGGTCACAGCCTCCACTAGGGCACCTTCAATGACCCTGTCACTCCCCTGCCGGAAACCCCGCTGAGTAATCCCTCCCAGAGTTTAAGAGGCATCACTCTTTGGGGGTCTCAGCTTAAAGGTGGGCCCCCTTCCAGGGGCCTCGGGGGCAGCAGGAGGCCTGCTCCCCTGTGGGGGAAGGGTCCCACCTGGGCCCTGCTCTGCTCCCGCTCCCCCGGAAGCCCGGGGCCTCCTTGCTCGTGGGCTGAGGGCGGAACTTGTGTGTCCGCCCGGCCGGCCTCACAGCCTCGGCCCGTCAAAGCCTGCCTGAGTTGGCCCAGGGCAGCCGGCAGGGCGGGGTCCCTCAGGCCCCTGCCTGGCACGGCTCGGCTCGCTGCTGAGCGAGCCCGGGGCTCCCCCGGGCAGGGCCAGGCCCCCTGGGCGTCCAGAGCCCTCGTTATCCCGTCAGCCCCGGAGCCGCACCTGCTCTCCTGGTCTCCTGCGATCTCAATTAATCCGTCCTGCCCTGATTAATTAGCAGGGTTAATTATGACGGCTGCTGCCGCTGAAGCTTGGGGAGGAGAGCCCAGCCAAGTGGCGGAGCAGAGACCCAGCCTGGGGTGGGGCGCTGTCTGCTTACGCCCCTGGGCTGGCCCTGCCGGGTGCCCACCCTTCCCAGGGCCAATGGCAGGGAGCTCAGGAAGCCACTGGTGCTGGGCCTCTGGTGGCCAGGCCAATCAGGGCCAGGCCAACGCGCTCAGGTATCTGCTGAGACCAGGAAACAAGGCCCACGACTCGGGTTTGGCTCCTCTGACCCAGCTTCTTATGTCACATCTAAGTCCTTGCCTCTGCCCATCATCATGACCACAGGCTAAAGGCCCCAGAACCCCATCCTTGCAGGGACCCCTTGGCCCACACTTGCCCAGCCTTCTTGGAGCATAACCGGCCATCTACTTCCTCGTCTGCCTTTCCTTTCTAGACCCAAAGACCACTGCGCAGAGAGATGAGGCCTAGAGAAAGGAGGTCAAGGTGAAGACTAGGGTTGCTGCGGTCAGGCCCGTAGCTAGGGCTGTTGCAGATCCTGTCCTGCTGTCTGGACCCCATTAATTGCCTCGTGGGCTCGGGAGTCCCCCTTCCTCCACCCCTCCCCCAAACCCAAACCCTTGGCTGCACACCAGAGCGTCAGACCCCGGCTCGGGATGGCACAGGCAACCGTAGCCTCTCCCTGCCGCTGAGACCGCAGACCCCTCCGGCCTGCCCCAGACCCCGGAGCCCGCCCCGTCCCAGCTCCCTGCCCCCACCCCCAACCTTGCTCCACTCCTCCGCTGAGCTCCAGGCCTTTCTTAACCCGGAGGCCCGGAGCCAGGGCAGTCGCCAAGTAAGAGTGGAAGCCTGACTCAGCACAGGCCCCCTGCGCAGGCTGGACCAGCACCACCAAATTCTTGCACACACCTTTTCCCAGTACCCATCCATTATCCTCTTGGCCAAAACGTGATCCATTATCGCCGCCTGCGCCTGGCAAAATGTATCATTACCTGCACCCTTGGCACTTCCCAGATCAATCCACTTCTTAAATGTAGTAATAGAAAAGAGGATTAGGTACTAGAAAACTCATTATGAAAATGGCGTACTCAAATTCTTTAAAGGTGATATTTCATAAAATATACCCGGCCTGCCGCGTGCCTCAATCATTCTTTTTAATAGCTCCGTAGCAGCCAGAAAATAAAGTATTCATGAAGATTGAAGAAGATGATCCCATGAACTTCAATTTAATTGGTGCAAATTAAAACAATCCATCTTTCCGTGCTGTCCGTCCATCTCCAATCATCCCCACGCCGCACGGCCGGCACCCTGATTACAATTATCTTTTAATAGGAAAACTTGTCAGTTTTTGTGTGATTTACATAAGCTTGCACAAACTTATGGGTATCAGATAGGGCCTCGGTGTGTGATTTCCTGTCCCCAGCTCCCTGGCTCCCGGGAAGGCCGGAGTAGGGGGGTCCGGGAGGCAGGGTCCGGGCTGAGTGGGGGAGGGGCCGGAGTGGATTTGTGGCATCCCTGGGTTTGTGATACCCGTCAGAGATGGGGCCACGTGAGATATCCCCGTGTAGCACATCTGGCCGCAGCCTCTGGCCGTGCCCTTCCTCTGGGACCATGGCAGCCAGACACGGAACTAGAGGGGCCTCTTCCTGGTGGTCACGGTCACTCTCCAGACCACAGATACACCTCAACGTCCCATTTGAGGAGGCCCATGCTCCGGAGAGCTCCCTCCACTCTCTCTTCCTTACCATTCACTCCCCACCCCCAAGCAACACATGCACCATATTGCTTCAAGCATGCCTCCTTGAAGAGCCCGTGGGGACAGACAGATGAGATTTTCTGGGGTTGAGAAGCCAGGAGAGAAAGCCAGCGATGGGCTGAGCATAATAAGAGACACTTGAACCAGGAGGAAAGACAGGTACCTGGATCCCCCAAGGAGGAAGGCCCACGACTCGGGTGGAGAAGGTGTGGGTTTTAACTAAATAGAAACCAGCCTTTGGGGAGCCAAGCCACATGCTGTCACCGGTAAGCAAGTGCAAACTCAAACTATCCATAGAGATATGATGGCTAGAAAGAAGGAGGTGATCATTCAAACGCACATCTGTGCTGTTTGAACCACCGTTGACATGTTCATGACTCAACCATTCACTCGTCCAATAAACACTCGCCAAGTTCCTGCCAAGCGTCAGGTGCTGGAGATCAAGTAACAAATAAAGCCGGCCCAGCTCCTACCTCACACGCTTTATAATCCAGCGATGAAGACAGACAAGAAAACAAGAGGTGGTCATGCAGGCTGATGAAAGCTACAGTGGGGGGAACTCAGGAGCCTGGAGGAAGGGACCCCAACCAGGGAAAGGATCCTAGAGCTGCTAATGCCTGGCTCGGGACCTTAAGGCCAAAAAGGAGTCAGGTGAAAATGGAGGGGGAGGGCAGGTGGGGATGTTCCCGACAGAGGGACGGTCATCGGCAAAAGCCCGAGTCAAGAAAACACACAGCGTTAACATGCAGATCATCTGACAGAGCACAGAGGATGAGCCTGAGCGAACATGGCAGAAAGGCAGTCCTAAACTGTGACCCCCACAAGGGTCGTCTATTCACTTTTACCCTTTTTAAATCTGTAAATGAATTCTTGATTACACAGGCGGTATGTGAACACATTTTCACTGTAAAAAACAACGTAAGCATCAGAGATAAAGTCCCCCAAGATCACCTCCACCCTCCACCCTGTCACCCTTGGAGGTAACGCTTACCGGTCTGGTGCGTCTCCTTCCAGATTCTTCTCTGTTCCTTCCCCTACATACGGATCTAAGGAAAGACATAGGTGTTTTTGGTTTTGTTTCTTATAAAAATGGTCTTGCACTCTCCGCGCTTTTTGAGAATTCGCTTCTCCAACTTGGCCATGCCTGTCACTGTCCTCATCACCCTCTCGAGGGGACTGTCTGGCAGAACTTGGCAGGTAGTGAGTGCCCAGACTATCCGGGCAGCTGCAGGACAGTACCTGCTGGGTGGAAGCCGGACATTCTGCAGTCAGTTCTGGCCCCATCGCCTCAGGCAAGCTCCTTCCTGTCTCAGAGTCTCATCCTTGTCCTTAAGTTGGAGAATGAAGAAGTCTGTCCTTGGGGACACCGTGACCACTAAGTTGCAGTTTATCAAGGTGTGGGCTTAGGACGTGGCTCAGAGAAAGGTCTCTGTACACGCACTGACATGCCTTTATCATCCAAGACAGGCCCATCCCAGGATCCCCGACAGAACGTTCACGTAGCTACAGCCCCAGCCTGCAGGGACCGCACCCTGGGAGACAGACCCCTTCCTTCCCGGGCGCTGCCTGCGGTGGGGAGCGAGGGTGGGAGCGGCTGTTATCTGTCTGGTCCTGCAGGGCCCTCCCCCCGCCCCCCCCCGCATGGCCCCCATCCGTCTCCATTTGCCCAGCCCTCCAGCAGCCCTCGGCCACCAGGAGCCCATAGTTGGTCCCGTAAACCCTGTTTGCTCAAGTAGCTAAAGTCACCCTTCTATGGAAGGTACAGTCACCCTTCCAAATGAGGTCTGGAAATGAAACTCACCAGAAATCCTGTCTCATTAAGGAATGATAAGGACAATAATTATTTCCGGGGCACTTTGTGAGCTCACACTAGGTATCACGACACCCCAGCTCATGGGAATCTTTGCAAAGCCCCAACAATATCCCCACGAACGCGTGAACTCGGAAAGGCCTCCCCACCATCTCACGCCTACTACGGGACAAGTATGATTGTTATTGGTCAGGATCGGACAGGATAACAAACCAGCCCCTAATCTCAGTGCTGAGTCACAGTAAATGTATTTGTCTCACTCACATAAAGCCCAGTACGGATCGCTGGCCCTCCTCTGTCTCATGGCTGGCCCCCGTGGGACAGGCGGCCCTGTCGGTCACCAACACCGGAAAGGAAAATGATGAACACCTGCGGTCTTAATTGCCTCAGACCCACGAAGCGACAAGCGCCACTCCACTCCCTGTCATTGGTCAGAACTAGTCACGTGGCCCCTAACTGCAAGGGAGCCTGGGAAATAGAGGATCACACAGGTATTGGTGAGCCCTGGATACCCTGCCACCCTGCAGTTGTAAATTGGAGGCACACAGGCACAAAAAGGTCAAGTAATTTGCCCAAAGTCACCCAGCCAGTGAGGGCAAAAGCCACTTATTCACATGTGTGGACGTGTGTGAAGAAACACATGCTTATTTATGCTGACCGACAGGCGTGACGATGCCCATGTACCTGCATACCCACATTCACTCCGTGGGCTTCCCTCTCCCTTACAGGGTGAAGGGGTCATGGGGCACCCCAGAGCTCTAACTGCAGGCATGAAAAACTTGACCAGAGGTCAGGAGGCAGCCTCCCTCCTGTGTTCATCCCCCAGCACCAGAGCCTCCGCTGCCATCCTAGGGGTCCCTAGGCCCCCATCTTTAAATTTTTTTTTTAATGTTTCTTCTTGAGAGAAACAGGGCATGAGGAGAGGAGGGGCAAAGAGAGGGAGACACAGAATCCGAAGCAGGCTCCAGGCTCTGAGCTGTCAGCACAGAACCCGACGCGGGGCTCGAACTCACGGACCGCGAGATCATGACCTGAGCCAAAGTCAGACGCTTAACCAAACTGAGCCACCCAGGTGCCCGACCCGTGCCCCCATCTTGAGAAGAGTCGCAGGCAGGTGATGGTGGGTGACACCATGGCACCTACCCCAGCTCACTCCGGAAACCCCTGCCTCTGCCCGTTCTCTTGAATTTGTTTCAGAGTCTGCGGCCACCGATGAGGCAAGATTCTGGGGCAGGCTTTTTCCAAAATGTAAAAATTATAACAAATACACACAGTGAACATTCTTTCGTGTCCAAATACATACGTCACCACATAATACGCAGGGGCACCTGGGTGGCTCAGTCAGTTAAGCATCTGCCTCTGAATTTCGGCTCAGGTCACGATCGCACAGTTCTTGAGATTGAGCCCGCTCCATATGCTTGGGACTCTCTCTCTCCCTCTCTCTTTGCCCCTCCCCCACTCGTGCCCTCTCTCTCTCGCTCTCGAAATAAATACATAAACATTTTTTTGAAACAGACATAATACGCGGAAGTGTGTTTTTATCTGTAAACCTCAACTCCTTCGTGGAAGTGAGGTTGTGTTCCGGTTGTTTCTATGACTGGAATTGGAGGCGGCGTAACATAAATGGTGAAAATCTTCAAAAACGTCAAGACCATAAAAGGTAAGAAAAGACTGAGGTTTTTCACAAGTTTGAGGAAACTAAGGAGACCTAATGACTAAATGCAATGCGGTGTCTCGGGTTGGATCCCGGCACAGGGAAAGCGCACCCTGGAACAACTACAGAAGTCCCAAGTCTGTAGTTTAGTTGATGGCCCCGGAACAATACTAGTCTCTTATTTTATAAAGTACTGTGGTCGTGGAAGGTGTTCCTAACAGAGAAGGCTGGGTGGACGGTACGGGGAACTCTCTACAATATCTTTGCAACACTTCTTTACAAAAAAAAATTTTTTTAATGTTTATTTACTTTTGAGAGAAAGAGAGCGAGAGAGAGGGGCACAAGTAGGGGAGGGGCAGAGAGAGGGAGACACAGAATCGGAAGCAGGCTCCAGGCTCCGAGCTGTCAGCACAGATCCCGACGTGGGGCTCAAACTCACGGACCGCGAGATCATGACCTGAGCTCAAGTCAGACGCTTAACCGACTGAGCCACCCAGACGCCCCCCTCTGCAACCCTTCTTCTAACGAGTTTTTGCAATAGCGATAAAACAAAATGCCCCCAAACCGGGAGTCGGGATGTCCCTAGATTTCAGCGCAGCTCTGATAATAACTCGATATTCAACCGTGAAAAAATTGCTCATCTTTTCTGAAGTTCAGCCCACAAACAATAGCAGAAGTTCAGTTAGATGGTCCTCAAAGCCCTCTTCAGTTCCCTCATTCTGCGCTTCACCCTGGATTTAGAAACACATCCCTACTCGGAACAGACACATGCACAATCACACCTACCTACCATGTACCCCCAACTCTCATGGACACACACACAGGGAATCTGTATGATATTGTTTGCTAACTCAGGCTGCAAAGTATGTTAAATCTCTTTCATTCTTCCCGTTAATAATTTGAGTTTCCAGGGGTGCCTGGGTGTCTCAGTCGGTTAAGTATCCGACTTTGGCTCAGGTCATGATCTCACAGTTCATGGTTTGAGCCCTGCATCAGGCTCTGTGCTGACAGCTCAGAGCCAGGAGGCTGCTTCAGATTTTGTGTCTCCCTTTCTCTCTGACCCTCCCCCACTTGTTCTTGCTCTCTCTCTCTCTCAATAATAAATAAGCATTAAAATTTTTTTTAATAATTTGAGTTTCCACATGCCCTATTAGTACAACACTCAGCCTCTTCCTCTTGAAGATTTTCTGCTACACACACACACACACACACACGCGCGCGCGCGCGCTTATCTAAGAACACTTCCGTAGAGATGAATCTGCAGAAAAGAATACCAGACAGCACCAACTGCTATTCCCCCTCTCGGCCACACGGTGCCGCTTTTGGAGACGGGACCTGCACAGCTTAGGAACCATGCTTGCCCTGACTCCTTGCCCTTGGGGTCTTCAGGGCTCTGCTTAGGTCACATAGGCACCCAGGTTAGGGCCTTTTCCTTCTCACTCCAGGCTCAGCCATTTTCCCTCAACACATAACACCATGTCGTGTTGGCTGAGACCAGAGGAGCCTCTGTCACAGCCGCAAACTCTTCCTGAAACAGTACTTCCCCATGACCTTGGTGAGGCCTTTTTGTTGAGCTGGAATCAGAGGCCAGATTGGCCCTCCCTTCCCTCCAAGCAACTGTATTTTAGGAGCGTGGTTGCCCTGCTCTGCCTCTGAGCCTCAGTCACATCTCTCTGGTCTATCCTGAACTGTCTCCCCATCTGAGACTCCCTGGAAACAGAGGCTGGGATCTTGGTCCCTTCTCACCTATAAGGTCTTGGGTCTTGCCTGTTGGTGGGGCAGGGTGAAGATCTTGGGCCCAGAATGGAAATGCCTAATATACTGGGCATTGAAGATGTAGCAGACGACTTTCTGAGCACTTTAAGGCCATGAATTAATCTAATTCTCCTACAACACTATGAGGCAGGCATTGTATTCTTCATGCCCCGTTTTATCATGAGGAAACTCTGAGAGATGAAGTGACTCACCCAAGGTCACATGTCTTGGGTAAGTGGCAGAGTCAGGACTTGAACTCCAGGAGCCCCAGAGTTGAGGTTCTCTTCCAGAAGCTCACACAGTCTCCCCAAACCTCTCCTACAGTTAAAAGGATTCCCTCTCAGGTCTTTCCCAAAGTGAAGTAGATGATTGGCAGTTTCCACCTCTGGACTGAGGGGCAGGAGACATAACTTCTAGGTAGTGCCTTCAAGAAGCCTCCAGATGGTTGCTACCCGAACAAAACCGTGCAGACACCTCTCAGCTCGCACACTCACCAGCCAAGAAGCATACTCACAGCCTCATCACTTGCCAGCTGCCGGGCGACGAGGACGCCATCACTGTTGGCAGTCCCTGGCACGCTGTTGTGGTTTTCACTCTCTCCACTGCTGAGCTAGGACAGGATACAAGGGAAAGTGGATGTCCTGGCTTGTGCAACAACTCTGGTGTTTGTGACTTTGGGTGGAAATAGTAATTTTAAGAATGGTAGAACTGGATGGTTATTGCTGAATGCCCAAATGCTGTAAAGAGAGAGACAAAGTCAAAGCAATTGGCCACCAATTCGAAGTGAACGGAAAGCTAGAACATCTTCCTGGGAGTGTTTAAGGAGACGCTTGTGTCCTATAGCTGGTGGGCAGGTGGAGCTGGAGACAACACTCAGGACCTCACCAAGAGCAGTTGAACCTCAAGATCTAATTGTCTTATGCCAAAGGCAGGTCCTCGTAGGGAAGGAGCAGGACCCAGCAACTTGGAATGGGGGTATCTGGGTAGACGCCTTTGACAATCTTGGACCCCTGATTCTCTCAAACTCTGTAGGTCTGCAGAAGAGGGCCACATCCTTTGTTAGGGGATAGTGTGCACTAGCCCCCACTTTGGCTTGAAAACTCTGCAGAAGCCTCAAATGAGCCCAATGTCCTAGGAGACATGTTGACTCTGCTCATGATCTGCTCCCACCTGTCCTTTTGACCGCCAGACCTAAAGCCAACATCAGATTGAATTGGGACTCAACTGGGAAAGTGCGGACCTACTAAGGGAGGTGAGGGACTAGACACCAAAGAAGCTTAAGGTCTTGGCTCATCCACACAGGCAGGAGCCAGGAACACAACACATTGTGGTGCTGAATTGAAGCAGGTAGAATATAAGGCCACACAAGGGGAAGTTTGTCTACATGACAGACTCTCCCATGACTCAGGGTTTGCAATTCTTACAAGGGCCCCAAGACCTGTTGGGATGGTTCTTGGGAGCTCAGACCAAGTAATGGCTGTCATTAAACAAAGATGCCACAACTTCCATGGCCAACTTGAAGAAGGGGTCAAAGGTCAAACCCAGGGCGGTTGGTTGGAGGTGATATTACAGAACTGGGCCCCTTGGTGGGGATTTTTTAATAGGAGGCCAGGTGGCAGTGCTTGACTGTCAGAAGCAAAGCAGACATAGTTCCCCTAGTTGTCAACAAGGCCAAAATGGCAGCCAGCAGGTCCTAGTGTCCCTAGAGTGGATAGAGGAATAGCCAACAAGGTGTTCCTTACTCTAAACAATAAAAAAAGATCAAGAAAGAGGGGCACCTGGGTGGCTCAGTTGGTTGAACGCCGACTTCGGCTCAGGTCATGATCTCACAGTTCATGGGTTCAAGCCCTGCATCAGGCTCTGTGCTGACAGCTCAGAGCCTGGAGCCTACTTTGGATCCTGTGTCTCCCTCTCTCTCTGCCCCTCCCCCACTTGCTCTCTCTCTCTCTCTCTCTCTCTCTCTCAATATCTCTCTCAAAAATAAAATAAACATCACGGTGTCTGGGTGGCTCAGTCTGTTAAGCAGCCGACTTCAGCTTAGGTCATGATCTCACAGTCTGTGGGTTCGAGCCCCGTGTCGGGCTCTGTGCTGGCAACTCAGAGCCTGGAGCCTGCTTCCAATTCTGTGTCTCCCTCTCTCTCTGCCCCTCCCCTGCTTGCTCTCTGTCTCTGTCTCTCTCTTTCTCAAATAATAAACATTAAAAAAATTAAAATAAAATAAACACTTAAAAAAATTAAAAAAAAAAAAAAAAAGATCAGGAAAGAATGTGAACTCATAATCCTTTGAGCAGTTCCCAGACCCAGAACATGAAGGAGAGAGTGGTCCCCAGGAGGAAAGATCCTGTGAAACCACAGCAGGGGTTTAGAGTATTGATTCTCCACTGCTCCCACACCCAAAGGACCTACAGCCATTTCCACAGATAACTCTAAAGTAACTGGGGCAAGGGGAATGCTCAGGGCTGGTGAATATAGAAACCATGGTGACATTTGTACCTACGACCCCAAAGAGCCAGCACAGTCTCCCTGTTAAATTAGGGACATACTGGCAATGGGTCACAAACAGGATCCTGGCCCAGGCCATCTCACAGCGGGCCCCTGCACTCACAGGCCACTCAATGGTCACTTTATGAGTTCTCCAATGTAGCACTGGAAAGGCCACATTGAGCAGCTGGCAGAAGCCTCACCTTGGCCCTTGATTTGCACAGTAAGAGTTGGTAACGTAGGAAAGACCAAGTGGAGGCCCCTGTGGCTCTACAACCCCTCCCACAACCAAGATACAAAATCAAAAATAATTCCATCTCAGCGGAAAAGTCAAAGATCAGGGCCACTTCAAAGACTTACAAGATGAAAGGCCATGGTCACCAGCAAATTCCTATTTAATTCACTGGTCTAGGGAAGAGACACGTGGACGGACCTATGGGAAAGGGCCCAAGTGTGGGAATCTCTACATCGCCTGTGAAAGGCCACCTGAGGACACTCGGTCTAGGAGAGACACTGGACCGTGACATGGACAGGAAGACCCGGCCAGGAGATGTCAGGCAGTCTCCAGCTTCAGCACCCCCAAAACTTGTGCGATGGACTTATGAATGGAGTCACCATAGTGGCAGGGATGGGGGCTCTGCATGGACCCCAAAGCATGGGCTCCCTCTCCCAAGGCTGACCTCACTACTGCTGCTACTGAATGTCAGGCCTGCCAGCAGCAAAGATGGACACAGAGCGCCCAACACAGCACCAACCTTTGACGTGGCCAGCTGATGGCATCAGACTATCCAGATAAGGCCAACAAATCATCCTGGCGGGGCTGACCCGGATCTCAGGAGTGACTTTCACATTTCTGCCCACGAGGCCACAGCCTATACCACCATCTGAAGCCTCACAGACCATCTTGACCTGTTGTCATGGGATTCTCGATAACATAGCCTCAGACCCAGGGGCTTGCGTTATGGCGAAGGAGGTGCGCCGTGGATCCTTCACCACGGGACCCACTGGTCCTGCCAAACAACACACCTTCCAGAAGCTGGGAGGGTAACAGAGCAGTAGGTTAGAGCGAGCAGTCAACAAGGTGTTTTGAGGAATGAGAACGAAGCTCGTGCCCCTAGGAACAAATAGGTAGGCCTGGTGAGCTGCCATCTTGGTTGGGCAAGCTACCTGTGAGGATAGAGGGTCATCCTTCAGGATGCTGTGTACACCTTAACCCAACAGCCATTATTTGGTGGTGTCCCCTACGGACAGAATACTTGCATCTGGGAACCAAAGGGAGGAGGTGGCCAACTCACTGTCACTCCCAGCCCTCCCCTTGGCCTTCTGTCCCCACCACTTTGGGTTCCATGGCTCTAGAGGTCTGGGTGAGTTCATTCATTGCTTCGAGCCTCTATTTCCTCACCTACTAAATGGGAGTTAACAAACGGTCTTCCCGTGGAGATTGAGACAATGTTTGGCAAGTTCATTGTCAATGGCAACTGCTCTCAGCACCCATCATTGCCTCACTATTTTAGAAGAGTGTCAAGGTCAAGACACACAGGGAGGGGCATGTGGGTGCTCAGTCGGTTGAGCATCCGACTTTGGCTCGGGTCATGATCTCGCGGTTCATGAGTTCTAGCCCCACATCGGGCTCACTGCTGTCAGCCTGTCAGCACAGAACCCGCCTCAGATCCTCTGTCCCCCTCTCTCTGCCCTTCCCCACTTGTACCCTCCCAATCAATCAATCAATCAATCAATATTTTAAAAAAAGACGGACAGGAAGCGGGGAGGTCTTCCAATTGTTAGCCCCATTTCTGGCATCTTCCTCACAGCATCACCAGGAAGTACTTTCATTTGTCCACCTCGATTTCATGCTGCACATGAAGACTACTTTCATTCTCAGGGAAAAGAAGACCTAATTCTCCTCCCCAAAGTCCTCATTTGTCCAGAGGGACTTTTAAGGTCCCGATCCCCAAATTCTTCTCATCTCAGAGCCAGGCTGCAAGAAGCCAGGGGACACCAAAGCCATATCCCCTTTCCCAACGTGGGGAAGCTTTCCTTCCTGTGCCTCCGTTTTATTATCAGCAAAAGATTTCGCTAGCACTGCCAAGAACTGATATTCAGAAATAAGTATGTAAATCCTTTGTAAATGTATGCTAATTACTTATTTTTAATTATAATGTAAATAAGTAATTACTGAATAATTTTAAAGTATTTACATGGGGGTGTGTGATTTAGACACTAACTTGTTATAAGATATAAAAACTATAAATTATACAGTAATTATGGCCCAATTTACATGCTAAGGCCAAACACAATTACGTAGCAAGAAAAATATAAACAATCAGGTAATTCCACCGTAGTTACTGTGTAATAACCAAGCTGTTTTCTTCCTCCAGTTGACAAAGTGGGTCTGTGCATTCGCTCTAGGCTCAGGGGGAGAGGCGCTTTCAGGAAGTTGAAATCACCTTTAAGAAAAAAAATTAATCATGGGGCGCCTGGGTGGTGCAGTCCGTTGAGCATCTGACTCTTGATCTCGGCTCAGGTCATGATCTCACAGTTTGTGAGTTCCAGCCCCATATCGGGCTCTGCATTGATGGCATGGAGCCTGCTTGGGATTCTGTCTCTCCTTCTCTCTGCCCCTTACCCAGTTGTGTGTGTGTTCGCTCTCTCTCTCGCTCTCTCTCTGTGTGTGTCTCCAAATAAATAAATAAGTAAACTTAAAACTTTTTTTAATAAAAAAAAGAAAAAAAATTAATCACAAAATAAAGAAAAAAGATACAAGCAAAGATATTAGAGTCTCCCCTGGGTGGGTCATGGGGTTCAGAGAAAGGTCAAGCCACAGAAGGTGGCTCCAGCCGGAGTGGCCCCCACTGTCCCCTCCTGCCTTGTCTGCAGCAGCCCCCACTCACACACTACACCTCAGGCAATGAAGAGTTCCCCAAACCCTCACCGCCGGGCCTTCACACCCCTGCACCCTCAGCCTTAATCTTCTCCCCAAATTTTCTTGCCTGCCTAAGCCATCTCACCCTTCAAGTCTACAATGCCTCTTCCTCCAGGAAGCCTTCCCTGCCCCTCCCTACCTCCTCAAGATGTAGCCAGGGGCCTCTCCTAGGCTCCTACAGCCTCCCAGCCTCCCCTAACCACTGTTCTTAGATTGCCTGTCTGGTGGCAAAGTCTGCCTCCCCCACCAGACTGGAAACTCCAAGAGGTTAGAGCCCAGGCCAGCCTTGTCCACTGCTGGGTCCCAAGATAGAGGCACTTGGACTTGAGAACATGGAGTCTGGTATCAGCAAGATCCGAGTTCAAGCCCGGTGCAGATACTCTCCAGGGTCCTTCCAGAATTATCTCAGAAACCTGGGCCTCACCTTCAGGAGAAAAGCGATAGGCTTGACAAGAGCCCTGGGTGCTCACGGTGACCTCAGCTGGAACAGCCCTTTGAAAGAGGTATCATTCTCCCCATTTTGTAGACAAGGCAACTGAGGCTGAGAGGCCAAGAAACTAACGGAGACATGGAGGCCGTGGACTCAGGCCTCTTCCAGTCCCAGCCTGGCTCTCCTAAGCCCTCTCCTCCCCCAACTTGGGGCTTGTGGACCCCGGCTCCTCGGGGTATCATCGGGCCCCGGAAGAGGGCAGAGGCATCCGACAGGCATCTGTGCAAGGAGAGAGGCCCTGCAAAGGCATCAGTCCCAGGGCCACGGCAGTGGCGGGAGATGAGGTGCCTCCCACTGCTCCCTATACCTTCTGAGAAGGGCGGGCACAGGACTACCGACCTGGGAGCCACTAATGGCGGTTCCGTAAGCTCTTGTGTGAATCCCTGCATCACGATCTCCTGGAGAGCTTATCAAAACGAACACTCCTAGACTCCTGGAATGGACAGCCGCCGGGAGGTGGAGCCCAGAACATTCCTTTTAGCCACGCCCGCTGATACCCTGTGAAGTCTGAGAGCCACTGCCAGAGAGGAAGGCCTGACCCGAACCCGAGCCCCTCTCTGAACCTCACCCATGAAAGGGGCCTCTGTAATTCACAGACCGATTGTGTCAAAGAAACGAGGGGTGGAAAGTGCCCCGCAGAGCTGGGCAGGCCATCTGGTCCCTCCACTCAACACCTACTATGCACCAGGCCAGGCCCTCAGCCCCCCAACCCCCACCCCCAACCAAGGCAGCAAGAGTGCCTCGTCCCCAGCGGGGAGGCTGCTCTGGGGCTCTGGGGGGCTGGGCCAGCTGGTGGCCCCCCTGCCCTGCTCTGTGTCAGGCCCGGCAACCATCACAGTGAACCCTGCGTCTTCGCTCCTGGGAGGTCCCCACGAGAGCCCCACTCCGGCCACCCTCTCTTCACAAACGCAGCCCCCCCCCCCCCAGGAGCTGTCACACAATTTAGAGCCGGGCAGACGGAGGAATCCATATATAGACTCAGGGTTCATCTTTTTCGACTGCCCCTGAGGCATTGCTGTTCATTAAGCACGGTCATTAGAAAGGATTTAGGGGAGCCTGAGTGGGGCCCTGAGGACAGAGGGCCCTGCTGACCAGGCCCGGGCCATCAGTTCTACAGGAGAAGAGGTCATCTCAGCCATCCCCCTGCCTCCAAACCAGGGGGCTGCACACTCAGAAAGTCACCCAGGAAAGCCTTTCTTCTCTAATTAGGAGCATAATAACCTCAGTGACTGTTTACGAGCAAATAGGACTTGAAGCTCGGGAAGGGCCTTCTCTCACCCGTCCTCACAAGGAGACGGGCACAGAGAGGGTCAGAGATTTTGGAAGGTCACACAGTCCGAGCGCATGGACTTTTATCCAGTCTGCTGCTAACTGCCCAGTTCGTGTCTCCCGCATCCCAGACGAGAAAGGACTGAGCAAGGGGTGGCCAACTGGGTCTGATGTGGCCAAAGCCAGCACCCGGCACAGAGGAGCCTGGGCCCAGGCCAAATCCGGGGAGAGGGAAATTGCCATCATTCCAGCACTGCGACCCCCTCGCGTAGCTACTTCACAGCCCAGGAAATTCCCCAGTCCCCTGGGTAATATTTTTTTACGGCCATTGCCGGGTGCTATTCATTTTATTACACTTTTGCCTGTTATTTTTGTTGTTGGCGCATAAGCAATGTGGTCAATTCCGTTTTACGTGCCCCGGCGTTTCAGATTCATCGCCAGCCAGCGTGGCGCTGAGTGGTTACACGGTAAAGTGTTTGGCTAATAAAATGCATAAAGCAGAGATAGGAAAATCAATGCCTTTGTTAATAACACTTCACCATCTTTCACGCGGTCTGTCGGGCAGGGCTGCCCGCCGGGGCCGGCGCCAGAGGCACCGAGCGGAGGGTCTGCCGCTGGGGCGCGTGCCAGCTGGCCCCGGGATCTGGGCCCTCCGTCCCCTTGCCCCCCCTGGAGCGGGAGCCGGTCCGAAAACCCTGGCGGTTGCCCTCCCGGTGCCGGAGCTGGAGACAGAGGTTTGAAAGACAGGGGTAACTCTGGGTTCCTGCCCAAGTCAGTACATCACACCGTTCCTCAGCGTTCTCATCTACAGGATGGGGATAATCGCAGTCCCTCCCTCCAAGGGCTTTTCTTAGGTCCAGGGAGAGAGCCCGCGTGTCCCCACCCCCCGGCACGGTGCACGGCACATGGCATGTCCAGGCAGGGCTGAAGAACACTGCCGTCCCCTTCCCCAGGCTACAGCCTCCCTGGCCCTCAGGGCTGCCCCTCCATCCCCAGCCCCTAGGATGAGAAAGGTCTCTCCCTGGACTGAGCCATGAGACGTGTGTTCCAAGACACTGGCACCACCTCTACACAGACCCAAGGATGCAGCTGCCCTCCTTGTCCTCTTTGTTTTTTTTAATGCTTATTTATTCTTGAGAGAGAGAGAGAGAGACAGAGCACAAGTGGGGGAGGGGCAGAGAGAGAGAGAGAGAGAGAGAGAGAGAGAGAGAGGGAAACACAGAATCCAAAGCAGGCTCCAGGCTCTGAACTGTCAGCACAGAGCCCGACGCGGGGCTCGAACTCACACACCGCAAAAACATGCCCTGAGTCAAAGTCGGACGTTTAACCAACTGAACCACCCAGGTGCCCCAAAATTGACTTAAAAAAAAAAGTTTATTTATTTTGAGAGAGACAGAGTGCATGAGAGCTTATGTGAGTGGGGGAGGGACAGAGAGAGAGGAAGAGAGAGAATCCCAAGCAGGATTCAGCACAGAGCCAACTCGGGGCTCAAACCCACAAACCGTGAGATCCTAACCTGAGCAGAAATCCGGATTTGGACGCTTAACCTACCGAGCCACCCAGGTGCCCCTGCCCTCCTTGTTCTCTTATTCTTGACCAAGTATTGACCTTGATTCTCACCACCACTCAGCTTCCTGCCTGGGCACCCCCAGGGTCCACTTCAATCCCCTGCTCAAAGGCAAGACTGCCACTCCGTGAGTGGCCCCAGTCCCCAGCACAGGGTGCACCCACCATGGGCAATAAGTCACATCCTTCTCAACCCCTCCCTGCACCTGTCTCTGAGCTCCAGTTTCCACAACTCCAAAATGAGAATGACAATAATAGAAATAATAGACCTTCCTCCAGGGGTGTTGAGGATTGAATGAGATAACAGGTGCAAAGCCAGAGGTATCTGGGGGACCTGGGAAACCTTGAGGTACACACACACAGCCTCGGGAAGAGGGAGGGTCCGGAGGGCAGGACAGGACTGTCCAGGCTGGGGTCTCAGCCTGGGTAACCATGGCACAGAGACGAAGAATCAGCTCATCTCTGTTCAATCACTGGGTGCTTGTTGGAGGTAATGGAGGCCCTTCACCTCTCAAGACTCAATTTCCCTCTCTGTAAAATGGGCACAGCATTCCTCAGTCTCTCTAGACTGCTGTTGCGGAAGGGGGTCGAGCTAAATAAAATGCTTTATGAATATCTCAGCAGGGCTCATCCCACAGAAGATTTGGAAGGCCTTGAATGTTGGAATAAGGAGCTGAGCCACCATCTGGGAGGTGAAAGGGGGCTTTGGATTCTGTGGAAGGCAGCTTCCTCAAAGCCTGGGCCATCCTTCTCGTCCCAGCACCCCCCAGGCCAGCGGGGAAGGCAGAGATCCCACCATGGGGATCAACGGGGTATTATGTCCTGTCAGGAGGCCCCAACAGCCAGCCTGTCCCTCTAGCTGGCTCCGGGGCCCCTCCTTCCCTGCCTTCCTCCCCCACTCCCAGGGAGGGAACACGAACACAGAGCTTAATCCCCGGGCCTCCCAGCACACCCGGGCCTGACATGAGGCTTGGCAAATATTGGACTTTATTAATTTAATTTAATTAAACTTTATTAACCTTTATTAAAAATAAACCCTCATTAAAATTCTCATTCCCATCTCTGGCAAAGGCAGGGGCAGGGCACTGCCTCCTCTCCAGGCTCGTTGAATGTCACCTGAAGAGAGGCGGGGGGACTCCAGGGCCAGAGTCTGGGACATGGAACAAGGAACTGGAGATGGGGGGGATCCAGGGAAGGGTGTATATGTGTGCATGCATTGTGCACACGCATGTGTGCATGTGTGTGTGTGTGCGTGCGTGTGCATGCACACACTAGGGTGTATTGGCAGCTAAAAGCCCAAGGTGGCTCTGGGTCACCAATGTGGAAGATGAGCTCAGACCCCAGGAGGGCTGACCAGGAATAAAGAAGAGTCTAAGGTCCTGGAGGGCCCTTGGGATCCAGCCTACCCAACAGCCTACCCAACAGGTGCAGATCTGGGAATACTTGGGGTACCAGGGTTCACACTATATATATATATATATGTATATATATATGTGTATATACATATATAGTGTATATATATGTATATATATATGTGTATATATATATATATATACAGTAGCTAGGTCCTCAAGCACATCTGGGAGGAGGGAGATGTTTGTTTCCATCACACTGTTCTCTTTCTGTTTTAATTTTTTTTATGCTTATTTATTCTTTGAGAGAGAGAGAGAGAGAGAGAGCATGAGCAGGGGAGGGGCAGACAGAGGGAGACACAGAATCCACACAAACCACAAGATCACAAGATCATGACCTGAGCCAAAGTCAGACACTTAACCAGCTGAGCCACCCAGGCGCCCCCACACCGTTCTTTTTCTTAACAGCCGTGCTTGCTCCTTTTAGGAAATTTGGAAAACACAGGAAAGCACCAGAGAACGTAAAATTCTCTAGGAAGCTAGATGGACTCTTGTCCCTCGGAGCGTGGGTGGCCATATTTATCATCCAGGCTGGGACATTTAAAAAAAATTTTTTTAATGTTTATTTATTTTGGAGAGAGAGAGAGAGAGAAAGAGAGCACTAGCAGGGGAGGGGCAGAGAGAGAGGGAGACCCAGAATCTGAAGCAGGCTCTAGGCTCTGAGCTGTCAGCACAGAGCCCGATGCGGGGCTCGAACCCATGAACCGCGAGATCATGACCTGAGTCGAAGTCAGACGCTTAACCGACTGAGCCCAGGCACCCATGGCTGGGCCTTTTTAAAGAGCGAGAGCTCTCCTCATAGCTATGTCTGTGCCGCACTCACACACGGGCCCTGTCCCCAGCCAGTGGGGACAGCTCTCCACTGCACACAGCGACGCTGGCGAGCTGGGGGCAACTTTCCTTCCTGGGGACACTGGAGCCCTCATGCTGGACAGGACCAAGCCGCCTGGTCCGTCAGCACCTCCTTCGTAGGGCGTCTGGGTTCAGACGCCGGCACCTCGCAGGTCCTGGGAGTGGGGGAAGGCCATGGAGAAAGGGAGAAGGGAGACAAAGCCCTTCTGGAGAGAGAGGATTGCCAGAGCTTCATTCATTCCTTCCTTCATTCATTCATTCACACCTTCACCCATTCATCCAGCAAGTTTCTGGCCAGGCACTGGGACAGAACACTGCACAAGACCAGCATGGTCCCAGAGAATCATGAAGGGAGACGGGGCCTCCCGCAAGCAGAAGGGAGGTCACGGCTTCTCTGAGCAGGAGACAGAAGCTCTAGAAAGATCCTGCTGGTGCCAAGGCCTGAAGCGGCTGCTATGGGGCAACACCCAGGTCCCCTCAGGACCCAGGCACCCCTACACCACAGCCGTGCTCAGTTAAGGATGTGCTGATGCTGCTGTCCTCATTGTCACCCTGCCGTGTAAGCCAGGTCCCCGATCCTCTGCTGGCACTCAGAGTTAAAGATGAGAATGTTTCAAGATTTTGTCAACAGAGAGCAAATGCAGACCCGCGTGGCAGTCGGCGCCCTATAGAGCCCATCGTGATGGACACCTCCTGTGGGCTGCCTGTGGGGCCGGGGTCAGATTCCACAAACCCCTGACAGAGACAGCCTGGGGGGCGGAGGAGGGTGGCCACCCAGGCACCCGACACACTCATCCCGGGCAGGGTGCCTTCCCTGCCCTCCGCTGACAGCCTTTGATTGGTTCTCAGCACAGAGCAGCTTATGGCCTCTCCAGCACAGGGAGCCTCCACCTTCCAGACAAGAGACCCCAAGGGCACCCCCAGAGCCATCTCCATGGCTCCGGGCAGGGGAGGGGCAGACTCTTCTCCACCATCTCAGATGGGCCCCTTTGGGGTCACATACCCAAGCCCCTGACACCGGTTTCCAGAGAAGGCGGCTTGCCCCGGCAGTGCCCAGCAAGGCCAGGATGGGGGCAGCAGCCCCTCTCCACCTGTCTTTCTCTCTGACTCTGGGCCTCCCGGGCTCTCTCTCTGCTGCTCTCTTCAAGTACATTTTAGTGCTCTCTCCCTGTGTCCGAATTTCTCTCTGCTTCTTCTCCAAGCTCATCAACTGAACGTGGCTCCTCGCAGATGCCGAATGTTCACATCCTCAATGCACCAATCAGCAGAGACTACCTGGCAGCTGGCCCCTGGTCCAAATTCCCAGGACAGAACCAGATTGGCCCAGGCGGGATTTGATGCCCCACCGTGGTCCAATCAGCTAAGGCAAGGGGTGGGGTCACACAGAACAAACCTGGGGGGCAGGATCCACTCTGAGGGAGCACAGGTAGTTTTCTTAGAGGCTCATGGGAGCTCATGAGCCATGATCCCATATTTCCACAACGTTCCTGAGCTTTGACGATGAATGTCCTGCCTAAACAGGAACGAGCGGGTGAAAGCATAGCGGAATGACCTGGGAATGGAATTTTATTGGTGTCGCTGGTTCCCCCTTCTTCTCAATGTGGCCCCCCTGGGGCTCACAAGGAAGGAGGGCGGTGGCTGGTGAGGGAGCAGTTTTCACGATTGGCCGGAAGACTCAATGAGCACACGGGCCAGAAAGCGAGATGCCTCAGGGGACAGCTGCAGGGGCCAGGCCTGGAGCTGGGCAGCTAAGGGGGTGCACACATGTGTGCCAGGGCCACGTGCAAACACAGAGCCACACGCCGAGGCCCGTCCTGTGTGTGTGGACAAATGCAGATATCCGGACGACCCGTGCGGACCTGAGCGTCTCTGCACGGGCCTGGGCAGCAGACCAGCCACGTGCCCAAGTGCACAGCACCCTGGGGAGCGCTCTGTCTCCCTGCTGCCCTTCTCTCTGGAGGGAACGGTCCTGCTCTCAGGGCACACGGGATCCTCCTCTCCCCAGCGCCTGCAGGAGCAGAGGGGGGATACACACTGTCCTGTCCACCCCTCTCAGGCCTCTGTTTCCCTGTCTGCCCTTAACAACACCAGTTCTCAGTGCTGGGGTCAAGATGGGAGCCATGAGGCAGCACCAGAGCTGTGTTCCCATTTCCCGACTGAGGAACAGACCCGGCCACGTTTGGAGAGGTTTCTGGGCCAGGAGGACAGCGGGAGGTCAGAGTGGCTTTCTGGCAGGAGCCCCCTTAAGAACCCAGCTTTCAGAGGGCCGGGCTCCAGCATCGCCCCACAACCCTGGCCGTGATATAAAATAGGTCATTGGCGTAATCCTGGCCAAATTGGCCTCTGGAAGATCAGCTAGGCCGAGCTCCCCGGGCCTAATTATCCCATATTTGGTCAATAAGCCATTAACACAGCGCCTCGGATGTTAATAACCGTTTCATGAAAAAGTCGGTGTAATTTATGAGATCAACACTGGTTAGCAAAATTAATAAATATTTCATTCGGTGAGATTTATCCCGGCGTGCTCCCGACAGGTGGACCGAGGGCCCTCGGGCAGCCCCGGGGAGCAGGCAGTCGGGGGAGAGGAATGCCCAGCTCTCACTTGGGCCAATAAACATTTACCTCAAATCCTATCGCCATAAATCCGAAGGCTGGATGAGGGAGTCCAGTAAAACCTGACTTAACATTATGTTCTGGCCATTAACAATATTTATATAGATGTCACTTCAGGGAGGGTTAGAGTCGCCAGGCGGGACCCAGCGGCCGTGACGGGAGTCCGTTCAGGATCCTTTGGGAAGGTTTGGGCCCAAGGAGGTGTAGGCCAGTGGGAAGAGCCCCAGACTGGTCCTCAGACCCCTCTGGGGTTGGCAATTGCCAGCTATGAGCCTCGGTTTCCTCATCTGTACAATGGGCATATTAACAATACCCGTATTGTAAGCTGCTGAGAGGATTAACCATAGAGCAGAGAGTAAGCCCCTGGCACGTAGTAAGCACTCAATAATAATAGCACTGCCATAATAATCATTATTAGTAAAGGCAGCCAGAGTACTCTGCCCTCTGCTCTGATAGAATAAAGCTCCGTTCGGTGCACTCAGCTTTGTTAATTGAGAATCTAACACCCACCAGATGCTGTGCCCACATTATCTATAATCCCACAAAGATCCTGCAGGATGAGCACTGTTGATACCCCTGTTTGCCAGAAGGGGAAACTGAGGCTCAGAAAAGAAAAGTGACCTGCCCAGGGGCAGCGACCAGGAAGCGTTGGAGCTGGATTGAAATCAGGTCCGTGGCTCCAAGCCTCCCCCTCTGACCGCTCTGTGCCCCAGCCTGGCGGAGCCCCGGCAGGCGTCGGTCCCCGCTGGGCCCTCTGTGAGCAGCCCCGGGAAATGCCACCGTGTCCCTCTGTGCCCTCCGTCAGCCAGCCTGGAGCCCTGGGCAAACAGACCGAGCCCGGGCGGACGCCAGAGCCTGTTGTGGTTAAAGAACCTTCCAGGAGAACCAATTAGTTTTCCGTGGGGAACTTTCCACCAGGCATTGATTTTCACTCTCCCCACCTGGGGTGGATTTGATTTGCGAGTAAAGCTCTTCCAGGAGGCAGAAGCAATTGTGTGAAATAAAAGCGCTGAATGTGACAGGCTCATCTGCTGCTGAGGCCAGAGCTGGGACCGAAGGGGGCCGAGGAGCCGGGAGGGGGGATGGGGACGTGGAGCGGGGAGGTCCCTCTGCCACCTGGCACGGACTCGCCCTTCCACACGCAGGGCCCGGAGGCAGCAGTGTGAAGATAAGGAAAGATAAGAAGATAAAGGCTCAGAACTTCTCCAGGCTCCCCCAGGGGCAGGCGGCAGGTGGATTCCCCCACCCACCCCCCCTTACCTGCAAGGCTCAAGTGCGGGGGGCAGGGCTGGACCCTCCAGTGGGTCTTTCGGCATCCTGATTCCCATTCAGTGGTCTTCATCGAGCTTCTGCCCAGACCTCACATTGTTCTTTTAGCAAACCCGGGAAGCTGGGGCACGGAGCCTGGCTTACAGAGAATGTCCAATAAACATCAGTGACAGTATCATTGGCCCCATTTTACAGACAAAGAGATTGGGGCTTGCAAGAGTTGGACAGCTGTCCTAAAAAAGAGGCGGCACCAGAACTGATTTCAAGTGTCTCTGCTCTTTGCTCTCCCGTCGAGGACTTGAGTGGGAGCCAGGCCAGGTGAGGGGCTTGAAGCGAGAACGGAAGCTAAACTAACAAGGGTTCCAAACTCACCTGCCCCGAACCCAGAAGACCCTGCCTCCCTGCTCTCGCAGGATTGTTCCCTCATTCATTTATTCACCCTGTAATTTCATTCATTAAACAAATATTTATTGAGCTCCTGCTATGTCCCAGGCACGTTTCCAGGCACTGAGGGTACAGCAGCGAGCAAAGCCAAGATTCTAGCGGGGGAGACAGACATTCAAGAGAACAAATAAAAGGTGCCTCGTATGCCAGATGGTGATAGGGTGGAAAGTAGGGGAGGGAGTTGTGGTTTGGGGGGGGGGAGCGGGGGCCGTGCAGGGTTCCCTAGGGAGTCCAGGTGGGTCCCACAGGGGGCGTGAGAGAGACCTCAAGGAGGGAAGGAATGAGCCTTGCCTCTTGCCACCTAGGGGAGGGGGTCCTGGGCAGAGGGGACAGCAAGGAAGGCAAGGAGGCTAATGTGGCTGGAGGGGCGGAGCCTGTCGGGAGAGGGATGGCCCTAAATAAAGGGCTGTGGCTTTGACCCCCAGCGACCGGGGGTGGGGGAGGGGGCATCGGAGGGTGTGAGCAGAGGGGGCAGGAGCTGGCTCAGGCTTTGAAGGGGATTTTCTGGCTGCTGAGTAGGGGAGAGTGAAGGGGGACGCAGGGAGATGTGTTCAGGGAGCTTTGGCAATAATCCAGGTGAGAGACCAGGTGGCTCAGTGCAGGTGGAAGAGGACGGGATGACGAGAAGCTGCTTATTGTGATACATTTCCATTTCCCGGCGGCTTGGATGAGGGGTGAGAGAAAGCAAAGTTGAGAATGAAGATCCGTGGCCTGACCGACTGTGTGCTGAGCTCCTACTGTGTGCCGGGCCCCGATGGTCCCCTCAGGGCTGCCGCCCCCCTGGCGCCTACAAGCTGGTGGGGGCCAGGCTGGAAGCAAATAAACATCCGTAAAACTAAAGGGACGGAAAAGGTGGAGGAAGGAGGACAGAGGGTCAGGGTGGCTCTGTAGGGCAGGCAGGGAAGGCGCCTCGAGGAAGTGACATTGTAGCAGAAGGATTACGGAGCCAGCATTCAGGGAGGAGAGATGGAGAGGGAGTGAGGCCCCAAGGAGGAGTCCAGGCTGCTTCCTGAGCAGTAAGGAGGTCCACGCAGCCAGGGTGAGTGGTCACAGGCAGGGGAAGGGGCTAGAGAGGTGGCAGGATCAGACTGTGCAGGGCCTCGAAGGAAGCCCACTATCCCCATTTCACTGAAGGGGAGACTGAGGCCCAGGGAAGCAAAGTGGTCTGCTCAAGGTCACACCATAGGTCCCTGGCAGCACAGGTTTGTTTCAAGGCCAAGGATCTTCCTCCCCCCATCCCCACCTCCAGACGTGAAGAAACGCCCCTCCCACAAAGCGAAGGCAGGCTGGCCGGGACGCAACACGGGCAGGCGCGTCAGTGTCTTGGGGGGACTGGGCTGGGTACTCAAGCCGGGACAGCCGTGGGTACACGGGGATCCTCAGCACAGGCAGGACCTCCAAGGGCATCCAGAAATACTGAGAGGCTTTGCAGGCACCTGGTGGGAGGCAGAGGGGAAGGGAGGGGTGGGGAGGGAGAGGAGGAACCAAGGGATCCTGGGAAGGCTGCGGGCTCCGGGAGCAGGGGGCCCGCAGAGCAGGCCCCGCACCTGGGTGAGGCAGTGGGCCTGAGGGTCAGACAAACCCAAGTCCTTTCACTTCCTCAGAGACTCCCCGGCTTACTATCCGTGGGGTGCTCTACCCACATCATCTCATTGCCTGGAACCCCCAATCCTGACAGGTAGAGAAGGTGAGGTGAGGAAATGGACGGGAAACGTAGAATCCCCACCCAAGGCCACACAGCCGGAGGGTGGCAGAGCCTGGATACAAACCGGGTTTGGGGGCTCATGGGGCCACCACACAGCCCGCGCGGGGCCGCCCCAGGAAGCACGGGCAGCGGGCACCGCTCTGCACCTGGGATGGCACAGGGCACAGCTGTCCCGGAGTCACAACCCTGGAGAGCGAGGCCGCCTCTCTGACCCCAGGGCTGAGGGAACAGGATCCGGCACAGAAGGGTCTAGTCTGTGCCTCCTCCGTCAGCAGTCACCGAGCAGGAGCCCTCTAGGGTTGGACGCCCCATGACGTGGTGACCACATTTTAGGAATACAAACCTCCAGGGGGAACCTTGCTCTGCTTCTCACTGGCTGTGTGGCCTCGGGCTGATGACTGTCCCTCTCCGAGCCTTGGTTTTCTCTCTGTGAAATGGGATTTCAACTGTACCTTTACTAAACGCCTACCACCACTGGCCAGCTTGGGGGCTTCCAACACATCGGTGAACGGAACAAATCCAGCCTTCCCCGAGCTAACATTCTGGCAGGGAACATGGCACGTAAACGTAAGAGGTGAGCAAATTGCAGACAGTGCTAGAGAAGTACGGTGGGAACAAAAGGGAAAGGACATCGGGATAAGAGAGGTGGGGGACAAGTCACGGGATTAAACAAGGTGTCAGACTGGGCCTCAGCAAAGAGGTCAGATTCCAGCAAAGATGTGGAGAAAGGGGCCATGCAGATACCTGAGAAAGACTGTTCCAAAAAGAGGGAAAGGCAGGTGCAAAGGCCCTGAGGCAGGAGTGTGCCCCAGCAGGTATTCAAGGGGCAGAAGGGAGTCCCATGTGGCTGGAGGAGCTAGCTGGGGCGGGGGGGATGGGGGGGGGATGGGCGGACACAGAGGTGGTAGGTGGCATGTTGGACTCGGGGCCTGTAGAGAAAGGGGGTGAATCCGGGGTGGGGGGCTGCGCAGTGAGGAGTCTGTGAGTTAATGTATGTCAGGCATTTTGTGTGAGTCAGTGCATAAGTGGTCAATTAATAGGAGTTATGATTACTGCTGCTTATACTTAGATGATTCTTAACCCTTTTAGAGTAGGGTGGGAGCGCCTTAGGATCCCCCCCTCCGTGGGCAGAAGCTGGATTTGAGTGACCCAGCCTGTCCACCCCCCCCCCCCACCCCGGGCCGGGGACTGCTCCCTCTCTCAGCCCTGAAAATTTCCCAGGACCTCTCCAGACCTCCGGAGAAGTTTGGGGAGCGAGAGGGCGGGGCCACAGTCACCATGGCATTAAATCAGACCCCGGCTCCGGACGAAATCGCACCGAGAAGTTGTTAATACCTTTATTATGGGCCAAAATGTATTCACGATATTAAAAGACATCCCATTTCTGCCCCCTGTGTCACATCTGAGATGTAGCGTAGATAAATGATATATCACCACATGAGATCTACCGAAACCATTAGTAACCATGACATTTTGACGTCAGATTTTAAAAAATTCCTAAGTAATCTTTTTGATTTATGAAATGCTGTCTGGGTTCATCGAGAGAGATCTCAGATTTATCACCGCCTGGTTAGAATTATTAATGATTTTCAATTTGTAAATCTGAAGTCGAGAAAGTCTGTGGGCTCTGGGTGAAAACTCTCGCCGACCAAGGCCCAGCCTCTCCTCCAGCCCAGAGTTCGGCTTCTCTCCAACGTTGCGTACCCTTGACGTTGTGGGCCTGCACACCCTGTCTGTCTGCAGCATGCAAGACTGAGGCGGAATCAGCTGCAGGATGTGCTCTGGACCGAAGTATCCATCCTGCTTCACAGGGCAGATGTGCACTCCCCTCCCCCCACACGCAAACAGACCCGGAAAGTGACTCTGGCCGGTTCTGGCCGAGGTGGTCGGGAGGGACGTAGCTGGGGGGCAGCTGACAGCCTGCATCCCCCTTGGATCTGGTTCAAGCCTCAGCTCAGTTGCGGGTCCTTTACACCACCAGAAAGCCCGGGCCACCCCTCCTTGCCCAAGGCAGTGGCCACACAGGCCACACCTGCTGCCACTTCTCTGTCCCATTCCAAGGACTTCCAGACTGAGAGGTCACCCTGCCTCTCTGTTTCACCTTCATCCCCACCAAGCCTCCATCTGCCCCCCAGTCCCAGAAGCTACCCCAACCTGGGCAGGAGGCAGAGAGCACTGCTGTTGGATCCCCCAGACCCAGGGTCCCGTCTCCCTGGGTTCCCATCCAGACCCGAGTCAGGCTGTCACCCCCCTCGGTGATATGCCCCAGGCCCCCCAGACACAACCCCTATGCCCCTGGCTCTCCCCTGGGCTGAGAGTGAGAATCACCAGGGAAGTTTTATACATGCCAGGGCCCAGGCTTCCCCCGGGGCCAAAGGAATCAGAATTGTCAGGAGATTCCCAGCCCTCATCCTCACCTGCTCTGGGCCGCTGCGTGACTGTTCAAGGGCCCCTGACTGTGCCACACCCCCGCGTGCACCCTCAGTGCCTCCTTAAGCCCCACAGGGAACGTGATCTTCCAGCTCAGCCCCCAGTAGCCACGGAGAGGGCTGGGGACTGCAG
Source organism: Acinonyx jubatus (assembly GCF_027475565.1). Classification (NCBI taxonomy): domain Eukaryota; kingdom Metazoa; phylum Chordata; class Mammalia; order Carnivora; family Felidae; genus Acinonyx; species Acinonyx jubatus. The sequence goes on from NC_069391.1 coordinate 9,541,794, forward strand.
GAGGCCATGCAGGGAGCCACCTGCCGGACAGAGTCAGACCCAGAGTCCCCTTCCCAGGCCGGATCCCAGAGAACCCCCACCACCAGCTTCCCCTACCAGACTCAGAGCCTGGCCCAGCACCCTCCTACCTGGGCGAGGAGGAAGGCCCCAGGAGGTGGGGGGTCACTGGGGAGCAAGGTTCATTCACCACTCGATGTGGCTCCAGGGCTCTGCTCTCTCACCCCCACAAGCCTGGTGTGGGCAGGGTAGATAGGCCTCGTAGCCACTCCAAGCCTCAGTGTCCTGATCCTTAAAATGGCAATAGTAGAATTCCCAATCCCTGGGGTTCTATAGAATTTAAGCACTCTCCCACGGGATGAGCTCAGGGCCAGCGCCCGGGGAGCCCCAGGAATGTGTAACTGCTGGGAGCACCATGATTATTGACGTGTCCTGGGCTCGGGTGTGTGGGATGGCCTCGTTTAAAAGTTTTGCCCTGCACTGGGTTCAAGTCCTTGACGTGCTACTTACCAGCCCATGACCTTGTCCTCTCTGGGCCTCAGTTTCCCCAATCCTAGGGCCCACTTCTCCCACAGCCCCTTCATGTCCAGCCACCCCACTCCCTCCCCTTTCTGTTAGGACATGAGTTCAATCTGGAAGTGACCTGGCAGCAAATGTCCCTTCCGATAACCCGCCCAGCCACAGACTCCAGAGGAAATGACACCCGCCCAGAGAAAAATTTGCATCGGACACACCGGTTTTTTTCTTGATCCACCATTCAAAGGGAAAGTTGAATCCATATTTTTGTAAGGATCAGAGGCTAGAAGGTGAATTTTTGATAAATGCGGGGAGACAGGTCAGGCGGCACCCTGCTTTGGGTGCCGGTGAGGGTGCAGAAGCAGCCGTGAGACAGGAAGTCTACGCAGAGAACTGAAAAGAGAGGGAGTGAGACAAAGGGATGAGCCCACTGGACCGCCACGGAGATGCAGACAAGGGGAGCCAGGCAGGGCAGAACAGCCGCCTGCAAAGGGGTTTTCCAGGGGCTCCTGGGGAACAATGGGGGGCCACCGAGAGGGGCCAGGCTGCTCCACGCCCAGTGCCTGGCGCAGCCGGTTCTCAGCAGGGAATTACTGAACCAACATGGGGTCCATGCACCTAAATGCCAGGCTTTGTCCTGCTCATCGTCTCATGTAATCCAATACACCTGCGAGGGGAACATCATTACTCCCATTTCACAGATGAGGAAAGTGAGGCTCAGAGAGGCCCAGGGGGTCTGCGGTCCCACAGCTAAGAAGCAAAGGAGCCAGGTGAGATATGAGGTCCAGACCTCTGGCCTCACCCCCATCAAGGGCAGCCAGCTGAGGTTTCCTGGGGACCCCCCAGCACAATGAGGTGGGGGTGCCTAGTTTATCTGCCATCACAAAGCTCACCACACACATACTGTCCTACCCACACCCTCCCACATTCACAGACACGTGCACTGACATGCATGTCCCTTGGGCACAAGGACCCTGACAGCCCCGCCCTCTGGCTCCTCTGGTCCCCTGCATCCTGCCAAGGCCTGAGGCCTAGGACCCAGCCTCAGATGGGCCTGGCCCTGCCTGCTTCCCTGGGCCAGGGCTGTGGGGCCCCAGCCCGGCCCATTCTGCTGGATCCTCTGGCCTGCTCTCTGGTGCCCTTGGGGAAACTTGGCGTCTCAGACTCCACCTACTCTGGGTCCACCGGCCGCGATCACCTCCAAGGGTCTCGGCCTGGTCCCGCCCCGCTAGGCCCAAGCAGACTTCGCTTCCATCCTACCCTGGCGAGAAGTCTCCAGTCATGGCTGCCTGGCCTCAGTTTCCCCAGGGGGCCTCAGGTGAGTTCTCTTCAGAGCAGGTTGGCTGGAAAGACCAGAGGTCAGCCCACCCAGATGAGGCTGGGGGTGGAGATGAGGCTTGGAGTCACTCCGGGCAGGGCAGCCGTGTGACTTTCTGCAAAGGCACCCGGTGGCAGGCGTCAGGCGCAGAGAAGGCAGCCAGCCGGACGCATCCAGGCTCAGGGACCGCCCAGGCGGACGGAGATGAGAGAGCGGGTTGTGGCAGCAGGATTTGTTTCAGCAGCAGTGGGAAACTCATGTCGATTCTGGGGCCCGGAAGTGGGGTCCTGCTACCATACAAATACCTGGGAAATGTGGAAGTGGCCTCGGAATTGAACAGGGGACGACAGCTGGAAAAAATTTGAGAAGCATGATAGAAAAAGCCTAGACTGCCTGGAACGGACTATTAGTAGAAATACGGATGCATATACGCCTTGTTGAGTATACGCGCACTGGGAGGTGGGGGGGTGGGGGGCCCAGGGCGGGTGCAATGGCCCAGAGACAGACAGTATCTGGAGTTGGGACAGTTAAAGACTGGGGAGAGGATGGAGGTTCACGTGGGCACTGAAGCGTTACATGGCGATGGGGAAGCCAGAGGCAGATCAGGGACAAGGGGCCGGAAAAAAAATAGAACACTAATGACTGATGGTGTTGATGGTGGAGGTAGAGGAGGAGATGATTATAGTGGTGGCGGTGGTGACGATGATGTCGAATGTTGTGGTGACTGTGGTGGTGGTGGGGATGGTGGTCCGGCACCTGCTGCAAAATGTGCCCAAGTCAGTGACCCACAAAAGTGAATGGTTCCATGGCAGCCAGAAGTTTACGTTCTTAGTATAGGGGCCTGGTCTCACCTCCTGGGGGAGTTAACACTTTCTTGGTATTTCTGGAACTACCCTGAACACCCACCCCCTCCCCAGGTCTGTGCTGGGGGATCAGGCCAAACAAAGAATGAAACGAGGACCTCCCCAAGGGGAGAGAGAGTTTGGGGCTCAGCTTAAGGCTGAGTGGAGCCGGAGGGAGAGGAGAGCTCTGGAGCCAGGAAGTGCTCCTGGGCTGTCCCGAGGGTCCCTGGGATGATGGGACCCTGAGTCATAGCCTTCAGAGGTGCTCATAGGGCCCCCGCAGCAGGCTCCGTAGTCAGGGGCACCGTGGCTCCAACGGGAGGCACGTCCAGGGCCCCTGGTGTGTAATGGGATGACCGGATGACACAGGTGCAGGCTTGAGGAGGCACCAGGCCACACAGCAGGAGAGTCGTGGCATCCCCTGGCCAGACAGCCAGGATGTCCTGTGTCTACAATACAGTGCCCACCTGGGACTCTGGGGAGGCAGGTGGGAGCCCCTGAATGATGGGGAGTCAATGTCCAGGCACCAGGCCCAGACCCCATTTAGTTTAGAAAAGTCAAGATAAGGGATGGTTCTTGCAACCCAGGGTTGCAGGGAGTATGTGCATGGCAAAGCTCCCATATGTCCTAAGCATACTCCGAGTATCAGGCTTGCACCTTTTCTCAGGAGACCCAGAGCGCCCCCTGGAGGAAGGTGCTACAATTAGCCCACTTCACAGATGAGGAAACCGAGGCCCGGAGAGGTGGACTGGCCTGACCAGGGGCACACTGGCATTTCGCCCATACCCACGCCCTTCCCATTTTGTTCAAGGGCTCTGAGTACACTGGGATCTGTAGACGCTGCTGAGGGTCAGCTGTGGCCATGACGCTTCCTCACTATGGGTCTTGGGCCATATCGGTTTCCCGGGGCTGCCAGGAGGCATGGCCATCTTGCAGGCTCGACACAACAGAACTTTGTTCTCTCCCAGCTCTGGAGCCTAGAACTCTAAAATCCAGGCGTTTGGTTTCACCTGGAGGCTCTGAGGGAGAATCTGTTCCATGCCTTTTTGCAGCTTCTGTTGGTCGCTGGAAATCCTTGGTGTCCCTCGGGGAGTAGAAACATCACTCCAGTCTCTGCCTCCGTCTTCATGTGGATTTCCGTGTGTATGTGTGTGTGTGTGTGTGTGTGTGTGTGTGTTTTCTTATAAAGGTAAGGACACAAATCATATTGAACTAAGGGCTCACCCTAATCCAGTATCACCTCATCTTAACTCGATTGCACTCGAAAGGTCACATCGACAGTTTCTGGGGATTAGGACTCCACCCTATCTTTGGATATTTGGATAATTCAACCCATGACACGGGCCTCAGAGTTTCCATCTGATCCGTTACAATGTTAGCCACACCGGGGCAGGGGGTTGGGGTTTATTTTGGTGTCTCCTGCACCTGCAGGGCTGGAAGAAATGCCCGGCACACAGTAGGTGCTCCACAAATATCACCGAGGAAGCAAATACATCCCAAAGGTCCTTCCTGCTCCTAGGATAGGAAAATGCCCACACTGCCCACTCAGAAACACGCAAGTCACAGGACACGCAGGGACGGGCACACGGCACAGCACACTCGCGGGCTTCATAGGGAGCTCAAGAGGCTCACTCCTTACAGGGGCGAGATGCCAGGTGCTGTTGAGGATCAGAGATCCATTCTGCTTCCACGACCCACCAGGGGCAGGGAGAGAATATTCTGGGAGTCCTTATTTGATCCTATATTCATCGCCGAATGCTTCAAAACCCTAATTTTGTTATAATGTGCAAATTAAGCAACTGTTTCGAGTTGAGCAGGTGCCAGTGGGTCAGGCAGGCCGAGCTGGGGTGAGGAGAAGCCTGCTAGGGCACTGGGGATTCAGTGGGGGCTGAACGAGGCAGCCCAAAGACCCTGAACAGCAGTCAGTCCGTCTGTCCATCTGGACGAGACATGGGAGCAAAGCCTGCTCCTGTGGTTACAAATGTGTCCCCAAAGGAGGCACCTGGAGTGGGTGCCCCGGCTGCTCTGAATCAGGAGTGCTGATTAATGAGCAGCTACCACGGGACGCCTGGGTGACTCAGTTGTTTGGGCATCTGACTTCGACTCAAGTTATGATCTCACTGCGTGTGAGTTCGTGCCCCGCGTGGGGCTCTTGTGCTGACAGCTCACAGCTCTGGAGCCTGGGGTCTGCTTCAGAATCTGTCTCTGTCTCTCTGCTCCTCCCCCACTCAAGCTCTGTGTGACTGCCCGTCTCTCAAAAATAAATAAACATGAAAAAATAAAAATAAATCAATGAAAAATGCAAGACCTTGGCTCAGCAGTGCATCTGGAATATCCCATCTAGTCCTCACCTGGGGACCTATGGGGGACCATCTCCACTTTACAGATGCCCAGATTATGGTGTGGGACTCCAAAGGTCAAGCTCCTCCCATTCACCCCACTGCCACCGCCTGGCTGGGCACAGCCATCTCCAAACTTGGAGACAGGCAAATACAGAGAATCACAACTTACCACAGCCGAAACCCATGAGCAGAAACCTCCGCGGCTTTTTAGATACGGCACCAAATCATTGATACACTGAACCTCATTGAATTTAAAAACTTTTGGGGCGCCTGGGTGGCTCAGTCGGTTAAGTGTCCAACTTAATGCCCATGTCATGATCTTACAGTTCACGAGTTCGAGCCCCACATCGGGCTCTATGCTGACAGCTCAGAGCCTGGAGCCTGCTTCAGATTCTGTGTCTCCCTCTCTCTCTGCCCCTCCCCTGCTCATACCCTCCCCCCACCTCAAAAATAAATAAAACTTAAAAAAAATTTAAAAACTTTTGCTCTGCGAAACACACTGTCAAGAGAATGAAAAGACAAGCCACAGACTGGGAGAAAATATTTGCAAAAGACACATCTGATAAAAGACTACTCTCCAAAATATACAGAAAACTCTTCGGGTGCCTGGCTGGCACAGTTGGTGGAGCGTGAGACTCTTGATCTCAGGGTTGTGAGTTTGAACCCCACATGGGGTGTAGAGACTACTTAAAAATAAAATCTTTGTTTAAACAAAAAGAAGTCTTATAATTCAACAATGAGAAAACGAACAACCTGACTTAAAAATGAGCAAAGGACCTAACAGGCGCCCCACCAAAGAAGATCTATGGATAGCAAAAAAGCCGAGGAAAAGATGTTTAACGTCATAGGTCATTAGGGAATTGCAAACTAAAACAATGAGATCCCCCCGCCCCCCACATGCTGCAGTGCCTAGAATAAATGCCCACACACATTCTCAGTGTGGGGGGTTATCTCCTGTGTTAGAACAGCCCAAATCCAGAACACTAACAACACCAAATGCTGGTGAGAATATGGGACAACAGGAACTCTCGTTCACGGTTGGCAGGGATGCAAAATATATAGCCATTTTGGAAGATGATCTGACAGTTTCTCATGAAACCAAACACATGCTTCTGTATGGCCCAGCAATCACACCCCTTGGTATTTTACCATAGGAGATGAAAACGTCCATCGACACCAAACCCTGCACGTAAACGTTTACAGGAGCTTTATTCATAATCGCCAAAACTTGGAAGCACCCAAGATGTCCTCCGGTAGGTGAGTGGGTAAATAAACCCATTTTATTCGGTGGTCCAAACAAAATATGGGTGGTTCCTCCAGACAACGGAAGGTTATTCAGTGCTAAAAAGAAATGTGGCATCAGGCCATGGAAAGGCATGAAGGACTCTTGGTGCATGTCACTGAGTGAAAGAAAGAAGCCAATCTGAAAAGGCGATGTTCTGTATGATTCCAACCCGATGGCATCCTGCACAACCATGGGGCAGTAAAGCATCTGTGATTGCCAGGGATTACGGAAGGGAGAGGGATAAACTGGCAGAGCGCAGAGGATTTTTAGGGCAGTGAAACTATTCTGTACCATACTACAATGGTGAATACATGTCACTACACATTTGTCCAAACCCAGAGAAGGAACAACACCAAGAGTGTACCCTGTTGTAAACTATGGACTTTGGGTGGTAACGATATGCCAATGTAGTTTCATCCATTGCAACAAAAGAACCAATATGGTGCAAGAACCAATATTGTGCATGTGTTGAGGAGAGGGGCTATATTATGGGGACTCTATACAGTTTCTGCTCAATTTTGCTATAAAAACTTCTCTAAAAATTACGTTTATTAATTTAAAAAAGGGGCACCTGGGTGGCTCTGTCAGTTGAGTGTCTGACTTCGGTTCAGGTCATGATCTCATGGTTCCTGGGTGTGAGCCCCACTTCTGGCTCAGCCCTGACAGCGTGGACCTTGCTTGGGATTCTCTCTCTCCCTCTCTCTCTCTCAAAATAAAGAAATAAACTTTAAAAAAAAAGGACAGGAGGAGGAAGAAGGAAAGAAGGCAGGCTGGAAGGAAAGACAGAAGAGGGAGAAAGAGAAGGAGGGAAGAATTGAGTGGGGGGAAAAGGAAGAGAGGGATGCCTGATTTCACAGTCCCGAGAGAGAGGACTTTGCTTCTCAGAGGGTGGCACCTCATCTGAATGGGACCCTTTGTTGCAAAAGTCCTGCCCCCTGGACACGGTTCAGATGGAGAAAGTATAGACAAAAAGAAATTTGGAGTTTTAATTTGGAGGAAGCTGGTACAAGTAAGTGGGAGTCTGAACATGGTGACGGAGAAAATTATAAAAGCTTATTGAAAGATACCAAATGATTTCACTTGTATGTGGAACCTAACAAACAAACAAACAGAAATGGATTCATAAATACAGAGAAAAAACTAGTGTTTGCCAGAGCGGAAGGGGGTGGGGAGATGGGCAAAACAGGCGAAGGGGATTAAGAGGCACAAACTTCCAGTTATAAAATAAATAAGTCATGAGGATGCAAAGTAAAACATAAGGAATATAGCTAATAATAGCATAATAACTCTGCATGGTAACAGATGGTGACTACATTTATTGTGGTGAGCATTTTGGAATGTGTATAAACGTTGAATCACTATGTGGTACACCTGAAACTAATGTAATATTGTATGTCAACTACACATCAATTTTTTTTTAATTTTTTTAACGTTTATTTATTTTTGAGACAGAGAGAGACACAGCACGAACGGGGGAGGGGCAGAGAGAGAGGGAGACACAGAATCGGAAGCAAGCTCCAGGCTCTGAGCCGTCAGCCCAGAGCCCGACGCGGGGCTCGAACTCACAGACCGCGAGATCCTGACCTGGCTGAAGTCGGACGCTTAACCGACTGCGCCACCCAGGCGCCCCTATACATCAATTTTTAAAAATTAGAAAAAACTTTATTGAAAGGCATTCAAGAAGATCTAAACAAATGAAGATAGACATTTTGTTCATGGATTAAGACTCAATTTTTAAAATTTTTTTTAAGGTTTACTTACTTTTGAGAGAGAGAGAGAGAGAGAGAGAGAACGAGCAGGGAAGGGGCAGAGAGAGAGGGAGACACCGAACCTGAAGCAGGCTCCAGGCTCTGAGCTGTCAGCACAGAGCCCGACGTGGGGCTTGAACTCACAAACCGTGAGATCATGACCTGAGCCCAAGTTGGACACTTAACCGACTGAGCCACCCAGGCGCCCCAAGACTTAATTTTAAATATATCGGTTCTCCTAATGTGATCCAAATCCAAATCCCAACAGAAACTTTTTTTATGACACTTGACAAGCCGATTCTAAAATTTATACAGAAATATAAAGGGCCACGCTTTGCCAGAATATGCCTGAAGAATGAGGTGAGAGAACTTGCTGTATCACATAGCAAGCCATGGTGGTCCTGACACAGAGACAGACACATAGTTTAGTAGCCATGTGAGCCCAGAAATAGAACTACACACACATGGACACTTGATGCATGAGGGAGATGACACTGCAGATCATCGGTGAAAAGATGAACTTCCCAACAAGTGGCATTGGGACAATTAGACCCCTACCTCACACCATACGCAGATAGCAGGGACCAAAAAGAAAATCACTTTGCTTAATTTTAATTAAAACTAACTATTGTACCGCCGTTCATTAAAACACCCTACAAAGCAATAAGAACAAGGCAAACAATGCACAAATGGGTGAATGGCTTCAACAGATGCTTCGGAGAAGAGAACACCCCATCAAGAAAAAATGCTAAAGCCTACTAGGAACATTTGATGGAAATCCAAACTGAAATCACGTTGCTGTATCATCCTCTGACCACCAGGCTGGAAAGAGAAAACATAAAGTCTACATGTGGACAGGCACGTGAAAGAATAAATCAGCACAATCACTTTGGAAAACAATTTGGCCTTCCCTAGCGAAGTTTAAGAGGAGCATATACTCAATGCTGGCGATTTCACTCTGGAGAAACACTGGCATGTGTGTAGCCAAAGAAGCTGAGCAGCACTCTTCCCAGGGGGCCTTGGGGACGCTCCTGTGCCTCCCCTTCCCCCAGGGGCCAGGCTAGGTGAGTTCATCTCCATGGTCCCTCTTGAGCCAGTGCTCTGGGGGAGAGCTGACCCTCCACTATTAAGGGCTCTTCCTTCTGTAAGAGGCTTGCCCAAGGCTCCCCCAAGTCCCTGCCTCCCCATGTACCTTGGGGCAACACCCAAGGTACCCACCGGTCAATTGACCCACCGGTCAATTTTGCAAACTTTCTAACCTCTTTAGGGAAGGTGTGGATCTCAGACCTAGACCTGCTTAGACCTCTGCTTCCCCCTCTATAACATAGGGCAGCAAGGGCTCACGTTCCACAGGGTGTTTGAGAGGCTGCGGTGAGCTGAACTCAGCAGGGGCTGGGCAGGGAATGAGCCGTCAGGAGGGCCAGGACCTCTGTAGGCGGAAGCCACTCCCTGCCCTCACGATGCATCCTGCCAGAACTTCTGTCTTACCTGGACTTCCATTTCCTCCATCCAGCCTGTGCCTTTCTCTGAGCCTAATTCAAAGCATCTTTGCAGAAGCCCTTCCCTGTCTCCAGCCCATAAAGATCTCTCCCTTCCCTAAGCTTCCGATCTGTCGGCAAGTCAACAAATATTTCCCAGAAGCTCATCACCGAGAAGGCAACATTTCTGGTGTTGGAGAAACTGTGGGGAACTCAACAGCCCCAGCTTCTGATGGGAAGGTTGCTCAGGCAGTGGTGTAGAGGGAGAAAGGCAGGGAGATGGCCCTGTAACCACCACCCGCTCAGTAACCAGAGCAGCGTCTGGCACTTAGTAGGTGCCCAATAAATAATGGTTGAATGTCAAACCCAACAACTGGGACACATTCGGACTGCAGGCACTCAAGCGTCTAGGCTGGTGAACGTGGGTTTTGATAGACACACACAATCACACGCACGTATGACCACGAACATCGACACGCTAAACCCACCTGCACACACACACACAGCCCCAACACATGGGCCTGCTCCAGCCAACAACCTAATGCACACAAATGCTGCCTCCCACACAAAGCTCATTTATTTTGATTTATGAATATTACAAAAATAAACCTGAGTGTCTTCTTGGGATTCTGTGATCCTGACACGGGTCTCCGCGATATTGCTTTTCGCTCCTGGTTACCTGAAATTAGCAGAGTAATTCGGAATCTGCATCTTTATTTAAAAGAAAAAACTGTAGATGCAGAATTATAAAAATTTAATATGCTCCCAGGAAAATGAAAAATGAGAGGTTGTGATCTCGTCTAACACTTTCAAATGTGTTTATTAATTCATGTTTTAAATCATAAGTTTCATTCGGTGAGAGCCATGCACAGCAATAAGCCCGTTTTAAAATATTAATGAATAAACAATATTTCTCTATTGAAATATAACATGCTTCTTTGAACAATGGACCACCAGTAATAAATCAAAACCAGGAGAAAATTGCATTTCATATTTAATACAAGTTGAACTCTGCCTTTTTATAAATGATATCTTTTTTGTTTAATTGGCGTCAGTTCAGATCTAGCAGATTGCTAATAAAATTCTGGATTTCCATATTTAATGATGCGTACACTTTCTGCTGAAATTTTACCGGGAAACAGGAATCAGCCTTTTATTATCTCCTGAGATGGTGAGAGGTGAGGCCTCAGTCCAGCCTTGAGGGCCGGGGGTGAGCAGGCTGGAGGCGGTGGGTGGAAGAGGCCGGGCCACGCGGGGGCTGATACCCCCTGACGAACGCTCTGCTGACCGGAAGTAATCGTTCCAACTGGAGGGGCCAGAGACGGGGGGGGGGGGGGGGGGTGGGGGGGCCCTTCTGATCTGGGCGCTGTCTGACAATAACAACCAAAAGGAGAGGACCCACCCACTCCATCCCAAGTGCCAGGCACATCCGTGCATCAGCTCATTAACCTTTATGACGTCCTTATGAGGAAAGAAGGAAAGAAGTCTCCCCATTTTACAGGTGAGGAAACTGAGGCCACAGGGCGAGGAGGTGACACGCCCAAGGTCGCACACAGCTGCTAAGTGGCAGAATCGCCCGACTCGGGTGCCCTGGGTTTTCATACTGCGACACGTTGCCTTGAAGGAGGTGAAGGAACCCGGGTCTCAGAAGACGTGGGTTTTACAACAGTGAGTGAAGCGGGGCACCGGCTGGAACAGGAGGGCAAATCACAGGACAGGATAAGTCTCGGGCCAACAGGAATAAGAGCAGCCGGCCGTGGCCCCTGCTACTGCACCACCTTGCTTGATCCTCCTGACAATGCTGGGAGGCAGCAGCTCGACAGCTAAGGAAACTGAGGCACAGGGAGGTTACATGACTTGCCCAAGGACGCACGGCCGGTGTGAGGCAGAGCCGGATTCAACCCCAGCCGCTTTCACTTGGAGCCCCCGTTCGTGGGAGCTAAGCCATGGGCCCACACTGAACCCCCGGGCATCCTCTTTTGTCTCTGTGGTGGGGCCGGTGCCCTCTTGGCTGTGAGGTGTGGCTCCTGGCAGTGCCCTTGGCAGGGAGCAGCTGGAAGCAGGCTCCACGCATATCAGCTGAGTCTGTGACAGCTGAGTTAGCAGGGCTGAGAGACGGTTGGGCTTATTGTCCGTGGGGTGGGACCCCAGGCCCAGCGGGGAGGAATCGCAGGCCATTTGCTGGCCGCAAGTGCCTGTGGTCTCAGCAGCCTTCCTGAGGGTGTCCCTGGGGTCCCAGGCTGCTGGGGCCAGGAGCCAATGGCTCTCTGATGGGTGGCGGTGGTGGCACCTGTCTCCGCCTCTGCTCGGCCCCCAACTCGGGCTCACCAGCAGTGAGTGTCCCCAGCATGGGAAGAAAGAGCCACTTCGATAAGACAGCCAGGCACAGAGGGTGAAAAATATGGGTTTTGGCTTCAGACACACCCAGACTCCTGTTCTGGCTCCGTGTGTATTTGGCCAAGTGGCTTCGGTTTCCTTATCTGTAAAGTGGAGGTGATAATAGTACTCGCTCATGAGGCTGCTGTGAGGGTCCGGGGAGTGAGCCCGGGAAGGGAGAGAACAAACATCGCCATGGCGTCTCTGGCCATTCCGCTCGCCATGCCCCCCGGTCTCTGCATATGCCCTTCCCCTTGCCTGGTCCACCCGTCCCTGCGCACTGTCCTCCTAATCCTCTCTTCCTTGGGTCCCTGCCTGGACGTCCAGTAGGGGGTGCAGAGCCTGGCTCTATAGGAGGACACAGAGGTCTGGGCTCAGCCTTAAAGGATGGGCATTCACCGGGGAGGCAGGGTACGGAACAATGTTCCAAGAAGAGAGAATGAGGAAACCGAGGCTCCAAAGGTAAAGGCTCTCATCTGAGGACACACAACTGGCAGGGGGCAGAGCCGGGAATCAAGCCCATGCCCGGGGTGGAGTTGGAGATCCGCTCACATCGAATGGCCGCGTGGGCTGTGGGCGAGGGGGCCAGGGGCTGGGCCTGAGCTGGACGGCGCCTGGGACCTGCAGTCACCCACGGGACACAGGCGGGACTCTGCCCGTCACAAAATACATGCAGGATGTGTGCCCCAGGCCCTGTGCTCAGCACTTCTCATTCATCATGACGGCTACCCTCCCGGGTCTGCTTGCCTCCGTCAGTTATGGTGCCAGGCCCAGCCGAGCCCAACAAAGTACATGGCTCTTCCTGTCCCTCATCCCCAACCCTATGACCCAAAGACACAGCTAGGACCGCAGACGGTCTGGGACGTACATCTTGTACACACCACAGGACACACATGCTCAGGTGGCCCAGGCAACGGGGGCCTGGAGTGGGACAGTTGCAAGCTCTGAGGGCTGGAGATAGAGGACTCACCTCGTCCCCCAGAAGGGCCTCACTCTGCAGGCTGGTGGCCCAAGCTCACAGGAGCCTGTCTCCACCCCACTACGAGCGGCTGCTGCGAGGGGGCCCCAGGGGCCTTCTCAGGACGACCTCAGCTCTGTGGGAGATCCCGGACAGGTAGTGTTCACCTCTTGGCGAGTCAGATTCCCCATCACGTGGGGCTCTGTGGGCATTGAAGAAGACACCGTACAGAAAGCACCTGGCCGAGGGCTGGTCCACAGGAGATGCCCGAAACACTGTGGCGGTCAGCCCCGCAAAGGCCCCTTTCTCACGGCACAACACACAGCTCACACTAAAACACCACCCCGCAGGGGAGACATCCGTGTCACTTTGTCCACACGGGGAGGGCACTACTCTGGAACACCGCCTCTCCCCCCCCACCCCCGCACTTGCGGCCAGGGAAGTTTGGGGTCACAGGGAATTTCTAACCTAGTTCGCAAGGCCCCACTGCTTGTGCACAGCCACGCACACGACTGATCCCTGCTCGGGCAGGTGGGCTGCAGAAACTCGTGAACATACATGTACTCGCGGAGCACACACGGGTCCCCGCGCATCTAACGAGATGTGTGGACAGGCCCCTTCGCCTGTGACTGGGTGTTCTTTCCTCTGATCTTGTGAAGGGTCTGCGAGGTCCTCACTTCCCCACTCTTGGGGTTCAGAAGCCTGCCAACCTTTCCAATACCCTCACGAGCGCTTGCTATCTGAACGAGGACGGGGTCTGGGATCTTGGCTTCTCAGGGGCTGGGGCCTGATTTCATTCACCTCTAGGTCTGACCCCGAACCCACTGCTTGACCAAGAAAAGGAACTTGATGAAAAGCCCTGTCTCACCCAATTTGGGGTGAAACCTGAGAGATTTAGAGCCCGTGCTGTGGCCCAGTTTCCTGACCTATGAACGGAGGATGCTTCTGCAGAGAGGCAGGAAAGGCGGAAAACACGCACAGGCTCAACATCCGGCACGTAGAAAAGGAACCGGTGTTTTTATTTAGGCTTCCTCCGACTAAAGCCTCAGACTCACGCATTTCCCTCAAGGGTGGCGCGCCAGCCTGTGCCTCTCCAGGAAACACTGGGATATGTCTCTCTCAACAGACTGGCCTGCGGTAAAAAGCTGGGAGGCTTCTCGGGCAGGGTGCGTTTCTGGATATTAAAGAGGATGTATTTGTGTGCACGTGTGCGTCACGTTTCCACGGGATATTCTTGCAAAACCACATAGCATAGAGGTTGTTTTTATGTTCCAAGATAAGAAAGGCTGACCCATAAGCTAATCGAATCATGCAAATAACTACTTAGCCATGGGAGAGATGCCGACAGGCAGGCTGAGAGGCCACGTGAGGGAGGACAGCTTTGGAGGGCGATCTGTTTTATAAAGTTTACTCTCACAGAATAACCACCTCAAGATTAATGGGAACGGTGGCCCTAGACCTTGTGTTGCCTGGCTCTGGCAACTGAAATAGTAAAAGTTGTATTTATCACAGACAATTTGCCGCGACTGATTAACATTAATCTGATTTCCTGTGAGTCAATTTCCTTGAGATATAGTAAACAGCCCAATTACCTGCTCCCCACTTCTTTTATTGCAAAGATTTAGGTCTGAGCGACAGATGGGTATTTAAACATACGGAATTCCGATTTTAATAAAACAAAAATAACGTGTAGTCTAATGAAGGGATTTCTCGTGGATCTAACATTTTACAAATTTAGAGTTCTAAAGGGTGCGTTAAGAGAGGTTGTGGGCTTTTGGGGGTTTTTTTTCAATGGCAATCCAAGGCTCACTCTTTTCAGACAAACTGTTGTTTGTTCTTGGCTGGTATCTCACAGAAGCTACGAAAATAAGTGGTGAAGGTGACCAGACTGGTTTTGTTTTGTTTTGTTTTTTAATTATAAGAAAAGGGGGCTACTGGGTGGCTCAGTTGACTGAGCATCTGACTCTTAATTTCGGCTCAGGTCACTCACAATCCCAGGTTTGTGGGATCGAGCCCCGTGTGGGGCTCCGTGCAGAGCGTGGAGCCTGCTTGGGATTCTCTCTTTCCCTCTCTCTCCCTGCTGCCCCGACTGCCCACCCCTTCCCCCACCTTGCACTGTCTCTCTCTGTCTCTAAAACAAACAAACAAACAAACAAACAAACAACAAAACTACAGAAATGGTCTTTCCATCCAACAAGCGCCAGGGGCATCATTAGGTCAGGGGAGTGTGAGCTCCAAGGGCAGAAGAGACCTGGGTGCAAAAGGCAGACCTTGTTGTCCCAGGTCTGTGACCTTGTGGCACTGGCTTAACTTTCATGAGCTGTGCTTTCCTAATCTCTGCCAGTGGGGACAATACCTTCCTTCGGGTGCTCTTAGAACACAGGGATCTAGGAGGATGCATAGGGACGGTCCAGGAGCTAGCCAGGAGCCCGCACCGAGAGAGAGCAGTCAGTCGGCAGGGGCTGTTCCTCCACTCCCTGCTTCACGGTCATTTCAAAGTCCCTCTGTGTAGGGCCACACCTTTCCCGGCCCAAGCCTGCCTCCGGGCAGGCTTTCTGCTTTGCTGGCCCTGGCCGGCTCACGTGGTGGAGTCAGAAACGGCACCATTTAATCATGAAAGCAAAAAGTTTATTCATGTTTGAAACTACATATAGCTACCACGAGGAAGACTTTTTCAATCCAGGGTGTAATCCAGTTAGAAAGGAACACGAAACATTTTTAATACATTAGAATCACCGCCACAAATTATTTTCATGACTCAATCAGTTTCAGAATCGCATACAATACAAAAAGAGAGAAAGAAGAGGGAGGGGCCCCATTACACAGGGTGAAATATACAGTACTGAATACTGAAATCTGAATGCATCACAATTAGCCGCGTTTTTTTTTTCTTTTTTCTTTTTTGCATGGATTAGTAACAAGATGAAGAACATTCAAAATGCTTTCTCGGTATTTACAACGGTTTTACTGATCCTGTGTTAATTGAAGACCCGATGTTTCCACTCTTGGTTTTTTAAAAGTTGCAAATGCAACCCTGATTTTTCTTTTAAAAGATTACAATGTACATTACATTTTGTGAAGGGAAACAAAGAGTTAATTACAAGATGCAAAAAGGTAAGAAAGAGACGAACTACAGCGTGAGTATTGTTCAGAGGTAGTAAGTGAGCACACTCTAAGCTACAGAACATGTGGAAATTCTATTGGTTTGTATGAGTTCGCATGAGGTAATAAAGCTGTGTTTTGATTGGTGAGATGTATAAATACTCTTTTGCTACACTATATACAACACTCCAGAGAGCAGGGCCTTTGTGGATGCCCAGAGGACGTAGCAAACCTTGACAAGCCTGTGCAGCACCCAGTGCACGCCGTACAGCCCCAGACGGATCTCGTGTTCACCTCTATCAGCAGCAAGGATCTTCATCTCTCAGAACAATCTGGATCCAGAATTTAATTACCGAGCAGACTCTGGGCACTGGTGCTTCCAGAGAGAGAAAAGATGCTACCAGTCTCTGATCTAATTATAACGTAAGAGATCGAAACGCAAACGTGACAAGGAAGATTCTTAAACAAACCATCGTTAACAGAGATAGCCAAACAGCTCCTTTATTCCAACCCCATTAGCGATACGATATGAAAGGAAGACAATCAAAGTCCGCGATGGAAAAATGCAAGAAATTCAATTTAGGTGAGGTGAATCTTTGCATCTGCTCTAACGATTGAGGTTTAGCATATATTGTACTTTTTACCCTTAAGGCCAAGTAATTGGCAACTGTGAAACCGTTAATGTAAAATATTGATAATAAATTATGATAAAATAGCTACAGGACTGTCAACAATGTTAAATCTTGGCCTAATTGGATAAAGTGCTTTTTTAACATTGTGTGTTTTTAAGTATAAATACAAATGATTATGATTCCTTTAAAAAACTGATTTACCAAGTTCTCTTTAATAAGACAAGGTTTTACAGTAAAGCTGTAGATGGTGGGCTACAAAACGCTCTCCTTTTCCTCCTATTGCTCTGGATGCACTTAGCAAGGCATGTCAGCTCGGGGAAAAGTGTTGCCAGAGATTAGTTAGAGGTATCAGAGTGCACACTTCCCGGGCCTTCTGTAGGGGAAGTCACAGAAGATGGAGTTGTTGCGTCCTGCCAGCCTCCATTCGCCTGAAAGGAGACACACAGTTCAACGGGTGCACGTCTACATATTAATTCTCCTCCCCGATTTAACATACCCGGATGACAACATGAGAGCAAAGATACATTAGCAAAATGTATTTTCTAAACCCACTTTGGCAGGAGTTTGAAGCATGTGTTAAAGTGGGGTTAAATGCATGTAAAACAAATCCATCCCACCAAGTAAAGACTTGGCCATAAATCAGCGCGCTGAAGGAGGGCCTCGGCTAGTCTCAGGCTGGCATGCAGCTCGGCCTTTGATTTGCTGTAAAAAGAAAGTGACTCGGAAAGAAACCTTTTCAGGAGGGAGCGGTGGAGAGGCTGAGTGCAATGCCTCGGCAAGACCTCCGGCTCCATGAGGTGTAAACGTCAGCCCAGCCTGGTCCTCGTTTCCATAGAGAAGGGGCCCGCCCTCGTTCCATACCCGCTCGACAGCCAGCTACTGTAACCCTGGGAAAATGAAGGCCAGAATTTCCTTCCAAATGGGATCTTCCGGAATGAAAATGCATGAACTGTGGAGGAGCACACTATTCAAATCTGTATTCCAATTATCTCTAACTGGGGCTCCTATTTGGGATGTTGCTACTGCTTTTCACACGCCGCTGGCCCTTCCTGCCTCGACCTGCATCGGCAATAACAGTACTCAGAAACAAATTTGCCTCGTGTCTTGGCCTAGAGAGGCAATTGCTGAAATCAATGTCTGATCAGATTTCTGCTGTGGCAGACAGCTTGTCGCTACATATTTTTATGTCAGTCAAGAAGAGGGAGGTGCTGGGCTTGCGACTTGGGGAACACTGAGTGGAAGTGACGGGGCGGGCCTTTCCGGAGAGAGGGCGAGGGTGAGCTGGCTGACACCCAGTGCCTGCGGCTCAGACCAGCCTCGCGCTCCGCTGCCCGCGGACCCGGGCCTCCCGCGCCAGTGTCACTGTGGGACATGAGGTCCCCCTGCCTCCTTCACATCCGTCCGCAACTTCTGCGAGTCCATCTACAATGTCTTCTTTGAGGCCTGTGCCACCAGGCTACCGAGAACTCCGTCTAGAGCCTCCGCGCAGCCTGGGTCTGGCTGTTAGACGAGCTCTGTGCCGGCCGCTTTCCCTTCTCCCACGGCCGCTGTTCTTAGCGCCCTGTCTTTTGACCGACTGCATAGTTCTGCACATAAAGTACCTTTCCTCCCTCCAGGACCAAGAGAAAGAGAGTGGGGCGGGGGGGGGGGGGGGGGAACCAAACAACCCCACAGAGATGACCAGAGCTGAAGGGACAAGGATCTTCCAGGCTTGAGGCAGATCAAATTCTGGAAGAAGAAAGGAAGACAACTCCGGAGGAAGAAGACAATGCTACGGCGATGGATTTTCCGAGCGTCCGGCGCGCAGCTGGGCAGTGACGTGCTCGTGTGCGTTTGTGGGCCTCTGAGAAACCCTCTCTACCTGAACGGTAAGCTGTTTTTACCCCTCAGGTATGAAAATCTACTTAGAAGAAGAAAAACTCGTACACAGATACAAGTCTAAAGATATTCCATCTGAAGTAAACATCATTCCTCCTTTATCCACATTTATAAACAACAAATGTACAATATTTTTACCCAGCGTGGCAGCTGGAGGAGAGGTTGTCAGCAAGCATTCTTTTTTTCAAAATAAATTAATCCTTACTCTGGTGGTTTGAGATTATGCACTGTATTATACAACAGCGCCTTATCAAGCCTCATCAGTGAAGATGGAATTCATGTCTGTAAAATGCTGCAGGCAATCACGGTTTCATATTTTATCATGTTGATAAGGATATCGCACATTCTCTGAAGCATTTCAAAACACTTAAATGAAAAAGGAGAAATGCAACTAAAAGGCTTTTTATATGGTTTGTTGTGGGTTATTATGAGTTATTTATAAACCCAAAAAGAAAGATTTGACATTTCAAATGTAAAAGATTTGAGTATTTAATGGTCCTTTCTTCCCTTTACAATTGAACATCCTCAACCACTTTTGCAATCATTAATATTTACTCGCCTAGCAAGCCAAGGCCCTAGAAAGGGAGAAATTTGTCCACTTTCCTCCTGATTCTACCACCACGCTTTGGGCAGTTCATTTCCTCCCTGAGCCTAGAATCCCAGATTCCCTCCACCACTCCTCTCCCCAGCTCTACCCTGATGGCCTAATCCTCCCCTCCCCAGGCTCCCTTTCCGGAGCTGAGGCGTTTTGCCCTGTTCCATCCATGTCAGTGTGGGGTAAAAGTAAAGCTTTGGTGAATTGGTTACAAAAGTTAAAATTATTTCCTCCATAATTAAAAAAAATTTTTTTGAGAGGCTGAAAAGTGCCGAACACGTGTTGCATTCCACGTTGACAATGCAGCCAACTCACTCTTCAGAATGGAATTCTTTGTTTAGCTTGGTCTGTTGATCTGTCTGGGGCCCTCCAAGGCTGTTCCCTTCACTTGAGATGTGTTTGGGAATGTTTCCTACTGCTTGATTCTAAGATAGATAAATGACCTGTTTTATCCATTTCCCTGGGACACAGCACAGCCAGTAGGAGACGGCGTCTTAATGGGCTGATGCTCGAGTCCCTATTGATGACAGAATGCCGGCCACTCCTGGGTACCTGTGAGGACTTCTTTTCTTTATTTTCATAAAAATTTTTTTCACGCTTGTTCATTTTTGAGAGAGAGAGAGACAACAGAGCGTGAGCGGGGGAGGGGGAGAGAGAGAGGGAGACACAGAATCTGAAACGGGCTCCTGGCTCTGAGCCATCAGCCCAGAACCCGACGCGGGGCTCGAACTCACAAACCGCAAGATCGTGACCTGAGCCGAAGCCGGACGCTCAACCGACTGAGCCACCCAGGCGCCCCGTCTGTGAGGACTTCTAAGGGCATCTGGGCGACATCAAGCGTTTAGGTTCATAAAACAAAGTGCGGTAAAAACGCCGCCTTCCCCACCTGCCAACAAGGTGAGAGGCCAAGTCAAATGGCCATTAATTTATTTATCAGCCACTGTTTACCTGACGCTGTTCCTACAGCTCTTCGAATCTGGTTCCCCAGAGTACTCACATTTAGGTTATGTGGACTGTACAGTGAGTTTCCTCCAAGGCCATCACTGTAGCCTCCCGTCTGATTGATAACATGACGGAGGGTATCCACCTAGAAGTGAGACGAAACAGAATTCATCATCCCAAATCTATTAAAACATCATCATTTACAAAAGGAAACAATTTGAATTATGTGTGCCACAAGGGTTTAGCATCTTCAGTGAGAGACAAATTGATCAATCAAATGTGACTGGCAGAATTTCAACAATTCTTTGCATATTTAAACACACATCTTTGTTTTTCATGCGAGCCAAACAATAACATCTTCGTGGCAATGCACACTTCCCACCTACGTCAACGAAATGTGTGTGGCTGTGGGTGAACACTACTTATAAATATGTGTACGGGATCTCTCCCTCTCACACACACGTACGCATGCACCTACACGCATAAATACAAGTGGTTGTTCTCAGTTAAGAGGACGAGGAAAGAGTTGAACCTGGAATATACTTTAAGCACTCAGGTTTTTTTGATTCTGACTTTTAAAAATCCGGAAAGGAAACACACGCACATGTTCTTGAACCATACGCACACACTGGCACACACGATTTTTGTTTTGTTTTGTTACAAAAGTAAGATGCACCCAACCCTGTCCATGAGCTCAAGCCAGAGCCGAATGCATTCACAAAGTTCATCAGGTTTGAATCTTCCAAAGTCACTGTTCACTTGAATTCTCATTAAATTAAACTGTGGGGCAGATGGGTCATGTTTGGAAGCACCCAGCACAGGGTCTGCACGGAGGTGCAGACCACTTCCATGGGGTAAGAGCATGGAGTTTTGAGCCCAAACCCTACCCTGCTAGAAAGGCCCCGGTTGGGGCATTTCTCCTACCTGTGATTGCACATTGGCTCCGACTTGGGACCCTTGGTAAGAATCCCCATTCAGACTCTGCATGTTCATGAACATGTCCCCAGAATTTGGGAGGTTAAAAGAACCAGAAGAACCTGGAAAGGAAAGAGTTAAGTAGCTGAATAACAGAGAGCTACACACATAATCCTCAAAGACCTAGAGGCAGGGAAAGGAGAAAAGGTGCAGAAGGGAAAGGTCGTGTACAACATAAAGCATTTCCAGACCTAAGAAGATGGAGAATAACTCCAAAGAGTTAGGTCCTGGGGTTCATTTTGCAGCTAGGAAAGTCTTACCAGTGGGGAAGCCCAAATAGGAAACAAAGAGGAAATCAAAGTAAACAGAAAAACACCCAGCAGCTGGTCTGGAACCACCCCCTTGTTTTCATTTATCTCTAGGACTTGGTCATTAAATGAGCCCTTTGTCATCACGAACTGTCATGGCAATTAGGTTTTTCCGAAGCTCTTTCTTAGCCATGCCTTCTACCTAACTTTCATCTGTTTATGTTTCCATTAAAAAGAGCTGGAGTGGGGGAGGTTGGGGCAAGAAAGGGGATAGGAGAGAGGGCAGGGGAAAGACAACAAAACAAATAAACAAAAATCCCTCGCTTTCTGAACTTTTAAACATATATTAAAAAGATCTGCTTAGAAAAGCCCTTGAATCGCATCTCGAGTCCATCTACTGCACTAGCTACACACCTTTCACTGTTACTCAAGTGCCTTGTAATTTTTAGATGTTTCTAACTCCATCACAAATGTCCCATAAAATGTAGCCAAAATGCACCATGATACTGCAGATACGCATCCATGTATCAAGTACTATACCCCTCACAGCTAACTACCTACCAAGTCGGCACAGGTGCTGAAGAAATGCTAAGAAGGACAGCAGACTGTAGTCTGCAGCTAGATTCAGTAGAAAGCACTGCTCTACTCCCAACATTCTAGCTTCATTATGCACGGCAACAGATAAACTTCCCACTCGGGCTCTTCCATTCATTCTCTGACAGACCACTGTGGACCTTAAAATGATACATGGGACAATACAGTTAAAATAATTATTAGCGATAGCGCTTTGCATAGTTGCTGAATTCAAAACCACTATTAAGTGTAAAGGTTCCAGAATCTACCAGTAGCGAGTGGCACTCGTTATGAACAGTGGGTCTACAGACTCTGGCCATCCACTCATTCACCCATCCCAAGAATAAGCCCTGATTTTAATATAAATCTTCCATTATAAATTCACTGTGTCCTCAGTCTGGCTCTTGTTTCCTGGCCTGCGGGACAGGGTTTTGTGGCATAAGGCCGCCTGAGCCGAGTCGGGAGCGAGCACCCAGTACGCACCAGAATTTGGTGTGGTGGGCGAATTGGTCTGGTTGTTCTGCACAGCTGCGGCTACTGCGTGCGCGGCGGTCACGGCTGTCTTTGCGGCATAGAGGTTGGCTTCTTCCTGAAACTTGCCGATATTCTTCTTGTACCTGATTCGTTTGTTGCCAAACCAGTTGGATACCTACAAATTGCAAGGACACGAGTGAAGGGGAAGAGAGGTCAAAGGTGGGGGGGAAAGAGTCAAATTTCCAGGAATAACTGTTGGATACCAAGGGGATGCCTTGGGAGACACTCAATTCCTAGCATGTAATTAATCACCTCCTGTGGCTAATGCATCATGGTTCTAGGGGCTTGGTTTCTCTTTTCGCAAACTCTCGGAAAGATACCCCTTCTTGGGAGTTAGCTGCAGTAACGCTAAAAAGGATGGGAGCGCTGTTCACTGAAAGGATTCAGTGGGTATACACCAGTTAGTATATGAACGATCAGTACCCCCAAAGTAGCTGAAAAAATGAAAGGCAACATTTGTTAAGCTAGGTAAATAATAAATACTTGTGAAGGAATGACTTATTCTTTTTGGCTCTGGAACGATTTTGGCAGTTGGACAGTAGAATCGTGTTTGGTCTGCTGAAAAGAGTAACATCAATTAATAATGGATGAAAAATCCCTTTGTCTCCAGTCTTAGAAGGCACTGTGTATCTGCCAAGATGGCTGCTCAGGCACCGCCAGTTAACACACGAGAAGGTCACAACTTGAAAATTCAAGTAATTCCAATAAGGTCAAATGCAAATACGGGGGAGCGGCGCTGATTTCATCAAGTGGAATATACTTCTTTCTTTGGCAAAGTACTTATGATGTCAGCCCGTGCAAGTGGAAGAGATTTCCAAAGATGAACTTGGCAACAGGAAGATTTCATCACATTTCACTGACAGCAAAACTTTGGCCCGAGACTCATTGCTCATAGTTACATGACGTGTTCAGGCACCTGTAGCTGAGCTATGTAAAGAAACTAAAACCCACACAGCAGTTTATAAAAAGGTACCCACCTGCTATATAAAAGGTTCTGACCTCCCTTTTGTTAAAGTAACAGTTTAAAAATACTCTTCATTAACTTCTTAATAATCTGTCAAAGGGGCATGTTGCTGTAGTATTAGGCTGGGTGGGTCACTGTTTTATTCTGAACAGCTATTCAGGGGCCCTGAGGAGAAATAAGGAGCGGCAAGAGCCCTCCAACCCAATTTACACCAGTGGGCATGCTTACTGACCATCTGTGCCAAGTCTTTAATTGCTTTGGAAATAGAACTCTCATTCTTCAACCTGTGGCACTCATCCTTCCAGAAGAAGCCAGAGAACTCTGGCAAGGAAGCCACGGGAGGAAGACAATGCTGGCCTTGCTGCTGCCCACATGCTGTCGCATACTGGGGAATCACCGTGTGCACATATACAAAGGCAGGCGCACTTACTGAGGACCCATGCGGCAACTGTGAGCATAGGTTCAGCAGACAGAAACAAGCCAAAACTCATCGGGAAGTAAATATGTGACAGATCGGGACTTCCTAGCTGTTTCTGTTCCACTATTATCCCTCCCATGCCTTAAGGACTATATGTATCACTTCCTTCCTTCAGAGCAAATAGTACTAGTTGTAACTGTCATTCAATGACTCTCTCCTATGTGCCAAGCATTACGCAGAGCCCTCTGAATACATTTTCTCATTCAATCTTAATAATCTCAGGGCTAGGAGGCCAACTGAGGTGGCTACACAGGCATAACACATGCCCCAAATCCCATGGCCTTTTCTCTTTCCTTGTTTGCTCTTTCAGCAGTATCTGACACGCCAGGGTGTGTGCGTGTGTGTGTGCGTGTGCGTGTGCGCGCGCGCGCATGCATGTGTGTGCATGCGCGTGTGTGTGTCTTCCCTAAAACTCAGTTCTTGGCCCTCTTCTCTCTTCTCCTTGAGCTATCTTATCCATATTAATGATTTCAATCACTGTCTCTGTGTGATGACTCCCAGATTTCCATCTCTATCCCTAACTTCTATAAAGAATTTCAGTTCTTGATATTTTAAGGACATTTACATATAAAATGTTCTGCCACAGCCTCCAGCTCAAAAGGTCTAAAATGGAATTCATGTATTTTCTTTTTCCTTCTCTGTTTTCTCTGTTTTCCTTCTCTGTTTTCCCTTTGTGTTCAGGGCATCTCCATCTCTTGAAATGTGGTACTTCCTACCTTACAAAGTCCCTGATTCCACCACTGGACGATTCTAATGAATATACAGTTCTGTATTCGGAACCAAGATCTGGTTCCCTCTCGCTTCCAATCACTGGCCTTAAATGGTCCAACACCCAGACGGTCACAATATTAAGGTTCTCAAACAGCCTTGAGCGACTGAACCCCACTAGGTCACTGGCCTTCTCTGCCCTCCCTTCTTTGAGCTCCGAGTACTTGCAGCAGGAACACATGATCATTGCATAGGATGTGGTGGTGGGAAGAAGAGCCAGGGGAGTGCACAGGTGAGAAGGCAGTGGAGGCCTGGGCCAGGCAGAGCAGTAGTTATCGAGAGGGCAGCTATCATGGGGGAGGAACTGGCAGAATTTGCCCATGGGCCAGCTGTAGAGGTCAAGGGGAGAGGAAAAAGCCAGAGATGATGTCAATGTGGGGCCCAGGCCTCCAGGAACATGGAGACAGATGCTCTGGGAAGGATTCCTGCACCAGAAGTCAGCCTCAGTGACTATTAGGACCCATTCCCATTATATGACTCTAAAAACAAAAGTTCTGACTCAAGATTGAAAAAAGCAGCATAAAGGGATCCGCTCTGATTATGCCGGTCAAAGTAAGTCCTCTTAGACCCTACCTCATGTTTCACGAGCACATTCTCAGCTCAGGAGGCAGACCTACAGAGCTGGTTTGCAAAAAGCTCCTTCAACATATAATATCACACTAGTTTATCTGAATAAGACTGGCAGGCCTTCGAAAGAGTTAAATATTGAATGTTATCTATCTATGGTGCAAAGGGAGATAGTCCTGGTTGAGAGGGAATTCGGCATTTCTTAAGTATAATTAATGAAAATTCCCCAACTCTGAATTTAGCAACAAAGGCCCATCTTAGAATTCTCCTCTTCTAAACAATTCTCTGCTGGATTCCGTACTTTGTAGTTAATATTACCTTGACAATCAGAGAAGCTATAATACATTAATGAAACCTAGCCTGGAAAATCAGATTACAGCTTTATTAACAGTTTCATAATTGAGGAATCTGGGTACCACTGAAGGTCTCATCTCTAGCTATGCAAGAATCCTGTGTTTATGCATACCCCTGGACCAATCAAACAACAGTCATCACTAATAAAGGTTTATTTAATTCTCACAGTAAAATTTTAATATCACCAGCAGCCTGGGGAAGCTTTAGCAAGTGGATTTGCTTGACATCAGATCGTTTCTATTCTGCTAGTCCCAATACTTCTTAATCTTTAATATCAAGGCAATTAAAATTAATGGCCACTCATCCGAAGCTACTGTGGGCAGTGTTTCCTTGACATCAATTGTTTGATGGGATTACCTAGAGGTTAAACTAACAAGCAAGGTTTAATTGGAAGCAATGAAAGAAGCAGTGATCATACGTTATGTTTAACCTGCATAACCACATCTAAATGAATATCTAAAAATGTTAAACTATTTCTCAAATTAAAATATGCACGTCACATTCTGATATCACAGATTTGGGTATTGCAGCAAGCAGCTATTAAGACCCTACTGCTGCAACTAAGATCAGTTTAATTAATGCAGAAATCGACACCTAAGTTCAGGAATTTCTTTCACCTTTTAAAAACCAATGGATACAATTAGTTGCAAAAGAATCTCCACCCTCACCCTGTAAGAAGCACTAAAAGCTACAGATCACATGTGTCCTCCTTTCTACACGGTGCTCACAGTGGAGGCAGGCTATACACACGGGACGCTAAGTGGAGCCGGGCTTGCTCCATCTCGGAACTGGAATGGTCTGTACGTTGGCCCCAGAATAGAAACACAGGCAGGAAACACAGGCAGGTGGAGAGAAAGGGAATGCACTGTCCCGTACTTCTCTTTTGAGCCATGTATTGAGGATTCATGACTCTGCACTGTGCAGAGGGCGAAGGGCCAGGCAAGATTTTAAGATCAATTAAAAATGAGAATTAAAAAAGAGAGAAAGAGAATAAACATACAAGTACTTTCCTCCTTCTGTTCATGTTCATTGCTTTCAGCTCCCAGGCCATGAGTCTCTGGCAATTGGGGAAGTGAACAGTGAACATTCTGCAGGCTGCTGGTTTTCAGGAGCCCTTCTGCAAGGTCAAGACATGGCCAGAAAAGCTTCTGGTCTCGCCCATTTACTAGCCATGCGTTCGCCTAACTCCATCCAGCAGCAGACTGCCAATCGCTTTTAACAAGTCAAATGTTTTTATATGCGGAATCTAAAAAAAGACAAACTCATAGAATAGTTGGGTATATTAATGATTTGGCCCATGGTAATTAGCTGAAGACTGTTAGTTAGCAATGGCTAGCGCCCATGTGTCGCAGTGAAGGAACAAGAGATCCAGACTAGACAAATTGCCCAAAACCACACAGCAAAGTGTGACAGATCCAGATCCAGATTTCAACACCACTTTTCCCCAATTGATTTTTCCCCATCAATTTTTTCCTTTTTTATATCAATTGAGATATTTACTGAGTATCTCTTATGGTCAATACTATCCTACGTGTCATGAGGAGATAAAAGAATAAATAAACATGTACCTGTACCTGCCTAGAATTTGCAATCTGATTATAAAACAATGCTAGACACACAAAACAATTAGCGAAAATTGCAGGACGGTGATGATCCACACACCCGGGGTAAGAGTACAGATTCTAAGTGCAGCAGGGATCTGAGGAAGAGAAGTCCCAGCAGGTCTGGGAAATCAGAGACTTCCAAGGTAAGGTAGAACCTGAACTGGACCTCAGCCTCAGTTCCACTCAAGAGCATTTTTACTGAGACTCCTATTTCAGAGGAGCAAAACTCTAGAAGCTCTGTTGACACAAACAAGCCAAAAATTTCAGCTGCTACCTCCCTCTTCGTACTAACTTAACTCCCTTTTCCCCTCTCAACCTCTAAACCCCTCTGTTGTGGTGAGACAGGAAGGAGCAACTGTTCTAAAGGAAAGGAGGAAAGGAGATCCAAGGAGTGTTTCTGGAAGATGTGACATCTGAGTGGAGGCCTAACAAGAGAGGAACATTCCCCCTGGGGAGAATGAAGGCACAGAGAGAGCAGGGGAAGGCATGGGTACCAGGATGGGCACCAGTTACGACATGTGAAGGACCAGCAGGCTCTGGCTAAGGAACAGGACAGGGGAGAGTGTTCTAGGCAAGGGAAAGCCTGAAGAGGCACCCTCACACCTCCCCTCTGCAAGGCTGCACTGAGTGGAGAAGTGGAAGGAAGACAAAGGCAGAGCCTTCTAGGAAGTATACTGGGGGATGGGGTCGGGGGGGCCACCTGAGGCCAGCCAGGTAAGGCAGCCTTCTCAGACAGGTGCCTGTCCTGTGTCAGTGGACTGCACGCTTTTTACTGGAACAGTCCCTAAAGAAATTTTGAATAATCAGGTACCCACTCACACATATTTTGTCCTTTGCACATTTTTTAAGTTGGCATCTACTATTTTTCATTATAAGTTTATAGTTATAAACAATGTTATTTCAGTATGTCATAAATGTTGACATTTTAAAATAAAACTGTAACACAGTTCTTTAAAATGTATCCAACCGAATTTAAATAGCAAAGCAATTTGATACCCAGTATCCATTTTAAAAATACATAAACTTGTTTTTCTTTAACAGTCAAAAATTTTGCATCCCGTTTTGTCCTTAGAAGTGTATTTCCATTACATTTTCCTCCCATATTATCCTAATGCAATATACTTTTATGCTCTACAAAAGAAATACATGGAAATTGAAAATTTTACACTGTTTTTATTTCCTGTAATTATAAGGCTCTCCATGTTTCATACATCTTTCTGGATTAAGCTATCATTACAATTAGTCTAAAACTGATCAAAGCAATACAGACTTATTTTAATAAAAGTACTTACTTTGACCATCAAAAGTAACTTTTAAAAAAATCATTCATGTACTTCTTAATCAGAGGGGTGCAGGGTTATAAAGGGCTGGTAGAAGGGGGTTTGGTCATCAAACTTTCACACAACCCTTTGGTGGCACCGGGGAGGGTCTCACACTTTGGGGCAATGGGCCATCATATAAGGTGGGAGGATTCCTTTCACAAAGTGGAAAAATGCCAAGTGATAAAGCAGAGGAAGGAAAAAACCCACACGTCGCTTCCACAACAGCCGCTTTCTGAGGCTCACGGATTTCAGGCAAGAATATATACATACATGTGGAAAGCTGGCCGGGGAAAACCTTACAACTGCGCCCTGGTAACCTCTGGAAAATCTTTGGCTACTTTGTGGACCATGTATACCCTAGTTTGAGACTGTTGCCTTAAGTAAACAGGCTAACTCTGGTTACAGTTTAACTTCTTTGTGTGAGTACTTGGTGGAAGTCCCCTCACCGGCTGTGCCTAGGAAAGACCTCTGGCTATAAAAACGGGGCTCATTCAGGCAACTGTTGCTATGTGTCTCTATGACCTTTTGCAGCTCTACAAAGAACAAATTTGTCAGCTCCAGGAAATAAAAAACATTTTTTAAAGTTTATATATATATATATATATATTCATTCATTCATTCATTCATTTCTTTATTTAGAGGGAGGAGAGACAGCACATGCACATGCATTGGGAAGGGGCAGAGACAGAGAGAGAGATAGAATCCCAAGCAGGCTCTGGTCTGTCAGCACAGAGTCCGATGCAGGGCTGGATCTCACCAACCATGAGATCATGACTCGAGCCAAAATCAAGAGTCGGATACTTAACCGACTGAGCCACTCAGGTGTCCCGGAAGTCAAAAACATTCAGATTAAAGAAATAAAGCTAGGTAGATAGATATGCTTTACTTATTATGTAGCATAACCATTCTGGAGAGTAAGCCATCACTATGCATATACCCTTTGCATCAGCATTACTAAGAAGTTATCTTAGTAGGGCCTGTCTACTAAGAAGTTATCTTGAGGAAATATTTAGAGATACATGTGCAAAGTGATTCACGGCAGTCTTGCTTATGCTAGTAAAAAATAGATTAATTTATAGCACATCTGTGTATTGGAATATGATCATTGATTAAAAATCATGTTAAGGAAGAATATTTAGCGACACAGGGAAATATTCACAATATATTATAAAGAGAAGGAAAGGGCATTTTTTTTTTCGTTTCACACAGCATGAGATTTTTGGGGGGTAAAAATATTCACAGATATACAGAGGTATGTGTGTGCACACACACACACATACACAGGAAAAAAGTACAAGGACCCACATACCAACCAATATGTGATTATCTTTTAGAGTGGATTTATAAGCGGGGCACCTGGGTGGCTCAGTCAGTTAAGCGTCCGACTTCGGCTCGGGTCATTATCTTGCGGTCCATGAGTTCAAGCCCCACTTCGGGCTCTGTGCTGACAGCTCAGAGCCTGGAGCCTGTTTCGGATTCTGTGTCTCCCTCTCTCTGACCCTCCCCCGTTCATGCTCTGTCTCTCTCTGTCTCAAAAATAAATAAACGTTAAAAAAAATTTTTTTTAATGTTTACAGTGGATTTATAAGCAATTTCTATGTGTTTTTCTGTGTTTTTTTCCAATATTATCCAAATTGATTTCAGATAGGCAGGTATTGGTTATTTTTTTTTTAGTTAGAAAAATATTTTACAATGAAAAAAGGGAACCAATCTGCTTCTTAAAAATATCAGTTAGAAGTCATTTAACAATCACTAAGAGTGCACATACTGGGCCCTGTGTTGGCCCACACAACTACAGGAGGCAACAACAATTCCATTCCTGTGATCTATCTGGAGGACAAGCCTGGAGCTTGGCAGGTCCAAGGATTCTTGAAATAATTAAAATCAGACACTTTGTAAATTTCACGCCATTAAAATTTCCCAGACTGCTTTGAAAACTCCATGTTCAAATTAAAAAGCTAAACCACCTACAAAGTCTCTATAGTCACTGCAAGCCAGTTTATTAATTAGCATTAACTGTATCTTACATTTCACATTCTATCACTACATTTATCATTTTAAAAACAATGTTAAATAAAAGAGAAAAATTATTACTTCAGGACTGAATCTGCAGGAAGCAGGAATGGAGAACTTTAGAGTTCATCTTTAGTTTTGCTTCCGTGCATCAAATACGTTAGGGAGAGGATCGGCACTTGTTTGGAAAAGTAGCAGCTGACACTAAAACATCATTACTGAAACTAGGAAACTGAAAATTTATGAAGCACAAATCTTAGAAAAATTTGCCATTGTGTTTCCCCTGTTTACTTGTGATGCATACTTTATGTTCTGTGCCTAATTAAATGCAACAGATTATGAAATGTTGAAATGCCAAGTCTTGTATAATGGAACATGTAGCATATTTACATGGTAAACAATCTTACCTCTAATAAATAGTTTTTCCCTAATCAATATGTTTTCATCCCCATTATGTGATTCAATGTGAAATGAGGGATGGAAGCCAGATAACTGTTCAATTTTTAAAGTGAATGGTGTTAATAAGCTAAATCTCATTCCACTCCTCTCCTTCCCAGGGGTGCACAGTCAAGTTTATGTAAGGGCAGAAAGGCTGGACACACTGTAGATAACCATATGTGTGCATTCCCTTGAGAACCCAGAGGGCAGCTGCAGCAAGGGCTTGACAGCCAGACAGACCTGTGTGTGCAGCCCAGTGTTGTGATTTCCTAGCCGTTGTTGGCTTTGTCGTGCCATCTAAGGTCCTCCTCTCCTAGTCTGCAAGATGGGATAACAATACCTACTCCTCAGCGGGCTGCGCGAAAATTAAATGAGAGAACGTGTTAAAATACACAGGACTGTGCCCGGGATGTACTAGGCACCCAGTAAATGTTATCTTTCTCTTTTCTTAAACAAGCAACACGAGCAACAACAACAAAAGCTTCTGCTGGCTTTGCTTGCTTCCTGAGGTCACCGAGGTCAGGTCACCCTCTTCACATGAGCGTTGGATGCTGGGAGAGCGGGTCCAGGCTCCCAGTGCTGGGGGAGGGAGGGTACTGGCAACAGGGAAGAGGCAGCAGCGAGAGAAGGGAAAAGGGGGTGTTCCCCTGGATAATGGAGCATAATCAACTTCCTACTAGAGGTGGGTAACACCCAGACCGAGGGCTACAAGCTGCCACACACCTCCGGGCGGCCATTGTGCACAAACAGCGGACAGTACAACCTCTGTCTCCTCGCCCCTCCTCCCTCCTGTCCCATCGTAACCACTTGCAAGACAAAGCACTGGACCTAGAATTTGTGGAAACCTGGTTTTGGATCCTACTGGCACCTCTGTTTATGACAGCAGCCATTAAGAAGAGCTCATTATTACATGCATTATCTCATTTAGCCCTCTCAAAGACCCAGTTTTACTGATTTAAAAACTGAGGTCACAAAGTGTATGTAACTTGCCTGAGGTCACAGTCTTTCTTGTTCTTTTTCCACTGTCTTATCTAATAAGATCGGTCTTTTCTTAGTGCTCTTCATGAATTGTTTATTCCATTTTACTTCTTTTCCATTGGCTAGGGCTACAAGAGTATATTCTACCTTGTCAGGGCAAAGTATTCTGGCTCCTTTACAGTTCAAATGTGGTTGAGCCCAAAAATCCAAACCATTTTTTTTTTCTTTTTAGAAAGTAAGTTCCAAATTCCTAACAACGGACTTGAAAACCAACTTTTGAAACACAACCTACTTCTGATGGGAGAAGTGAACAAATAGAAATTCAGTTTCCAGAGGATTTGAAATAATTTAAAACAGACTCACTTGTCAAGTACTGTATTTTTTTTTTTTATTTGAGGCTGTGAAAAATTTTTATTGCCATAATGTACTGACACCCTTACAGTTTGGCTTTGCCCTTTCTACTCTATGCATGATAGACTGATAACTGCTCATGACATTCACAAAGAGGCTCATGTGCAAAAGTATATAAAACGTCAGCCTCGCGGCCACAGTACACAAAGAACAGATGACACCGTTCATCTCCCTAAAACATGTGCTGCAGGGTGGCTCTAAATTACCACGGAAGATGTTTCAGTTAAAGATTTTTTTTTCTTTAAAATTACTTCTCTCATTAAAAAAATAAAAATAAAAATGTGTTAGGTGTACAACTGAATAGATTCTGTGGAAAGCCTGACAGATTTTGAAGCACTGACATCACGAGGGCGGAAGTCCCTCCTGCCAGCTGCACTTAAAGGTAGGGCCATCTACCGGGCAACACATCAGCATCCCAGATCAAAACTCGAGAGCACTTCTTAAACAATAATGAACCAGACTTTTTGTCCGGGTAAGTTTCATGTAACAGAAAACATCAAAATTTATTTATTGAGTGTCCTATGTAAAGAAGCCCTACAGTTAAGTCTTTTATTTCATGGAAACCCTTATTTATTCATTTATTTGACCACCACTCCCTACTAAATACACACCCTAGTTTCCCTTTCTTTCTAAAGATCTAGATTATTCATTGGATTTTTTGAAAATGGTAATACCTATCCTCAAAAACCTTTCAACATACCTAATTAGTTCTCACTGACAATGAATCACATGCATTTTTAGAATAAAGAATACACCAAGGATAGGTCTAGTCAGAGACTAAGAATTTAGACACAACCCTACTCACCCTGGTGCCTCTTTGGCTGTCTCCTTTGTGGAGCCTATGAAAACCTAGGGGCTGGAGGCCGTTAGCACACTACTAGTTCGCCAAAGGCTGGACTTTCTTCTGGAACCTTGACAAGGCTTTGTATGCACCACATATCGAGTAGGAAAACTCTGGTCGAATGGGTGGCAAATTGGCATTTATTGAGCACTCGTGATATACCAAGCCCTGACTAGGCATTCTACATACAGGATCTCACTTAGCCCTCAAACCTCTGAAGAGATTATTACCATCTTAAATTTACGGTTCAAACAACGGAGACTTCAGGTTAGATAATTTGCTCACGGTCACAGCACTACTTAATAGTGGGGGAGTGGAATACGAGTGGCTTTTCTGCACCTTTCTACACGGAATGTACAGCCGGTTGGGAGTTAGAGTGCCAATTTCTCAAACACAGTGGACATAAAAGGATGGTACCACTTCTCAAATAGAACATAAACAACAAAACTTAGCTTTGGTAAAGAATCTGGTGTACCTATAGGGCAATGGTCTAAATATCAAACTTTAGAAAGTCAAGAAAGAGAAAACAAAACAAAACAAAACTAGTCACACTACTTTAAAACTTCTCTCCCTTGATCTTTGATCCAGTCACCTGATAAGATCCCAGTGGGGGTGACCCAATTAGTTCTTTTACCCTCTTCTATTCAAGTCACAAGTCCAGGCTGTTGGCTGACTCTGCCAATAATTCTACCATTTGGCTCATCACCGGCCAGATCATTCCACACACAGAGCAAGAGTGCCTGGCAGACACTGTGTTCCCCCAAAGCAGTCCCTGACCATCACCTTTGACCTCCCAAATCCAGGCTTACCCTCACCGTCATTTGGTTCAGGACCGTATGTCCTCTTGTAATAACAACAGGTGTAACATTCATACAGGGCTTCTTAAGTGCCAAACACTATTCTAACCACACAATATATATTAACTCATTAAATCTGCGTAACAATCCAATGAGGCAAGTTCTATTATTTCCCCTATTTTATGTATATGAAAACTGAGACACAAAGAATTTTGAAAGAAAGAAAAAAAAAAGAAAGGAAGGAAGGAAGGAAGGAAGGAAGGAAGGAAGGAAGGAAGGAAGGGAGGGAGGGAAGGAGGGAGGAAGAAAGATTTTAGTTCAGGTCATGATCCCAGGGTAGTGGGATCCAGCCCTGTGTCAGGCTCCACTCTGATCATGAAGCCTGCTCAAAGATTCTTTCTCTCTCTCTCCCCCTCTGCTCCTCTTCCCTGCTAGCACATGCTTTCTTTTACTCTCTCTCTAAAATAAAGAAGAAGGAAGGAAGGAAGGAAGGAAGGAAGGAAGGAAGGAAGGAAGGAAGGAAGAAAAAAGGTAGTACATACAGTTGGTTCAGAATGAATATCTGAAAAGAACATGTATGTTAAGAAACATTACAAAGAATGTCTAAGGCACATTAATTGCCTTTGGGGAGTAGGACTAAGAGTTTGAGGGAGAAGGGAGACTTTTGAAAGAAACAACTTTTGGGTTTGTTGAGCTCTACTGTATGGTTTTTAAGAATTTTATTAATTTCTGCACTTATCTTCACTATTTCCTTCCTTCCACTTTTTTGGTTTAATTTAGTGTCTTTTAATACCTTGAGATAGATCCTTAACTCACTGATTTTCAGCCTCCCCACTTTATATACATACATAAAACATACACACCTTATATATAATTAATATATATAATTATATATTATAAATAATATATACAAGTATACATTAAATAATATTATATATATAATACCTATGCTATATATAAAAAACATATACCTAAAGCTGTACATTTCCTTTTAAGCATGGGTTTAGCCATATCCCATGAATTTTGAAAGGAGTATTTTCATTATCATCCAGTTAAAATATTTTGCAATTTTCACTGTGGTCTCATTAGCCCATGAGAATATTAAGAAACACATTGCCTTATTTTCAAACATGAGAATTTCTAGTTATATTTTTGTTATTGAGTTGTAGTTTAATTCCACTGTACTCAGAAAACAAACTGTTTTCAATTATTTAAAATTTATTGAGAGGTGCTTGATGGCCCAGAATACATTAACTTTCAAAATGTTCTGCAAGAGCTTAAAAAGAACACGTATTCTGTAGTATTAGGTTGTTTGCTAATCACGGTGTTCAAATCTTCCGTATCTGTGCTACTCAAGGTGCGGGTCTAGAACCATCGGCATGAGCATCATTTGGGAGCTGCAAATTATCAGGCCCCATTATAGACTTCAAATTAGAACTGCCAGGAATAAGGCCCAGGTATCTGTATTCCAACAAGCTCTCCAGATTGTAACAGAAAAATCTACAATGATTATGGATTTATCTACTTTTCTTTGAAATTTTTAAAGTTTTTGCTCTATGTTTTTTGAGTTTCTGCTATTTGGTACACACAAATACAGAACTTTTGGGTCAATATTATTTAGTGCCTCTCTTTATCCCTAGTAAAACTTTTTGCCTTGCTGTGTTCTTTATCTGATATTAACAAAGAAACACCAATTTTCTTTTGGTTATAATGTTTACATGTTATATCTGTCCCCATACTGTTATTTTCATTCTATGTCCTTATGTTTTAGATGTGTCTCTTAAAGAATACATATAATTAGGTTTCATTTTTATGTTTTACCTGACAATATTTGCCTATTAGAGTACTCAGCTCATTTGAACTTAATGGAATTACTGGTATATTTGGGAATAAACCTATCATCTATACTAAGTGCTTCCTATTTGTCCCACTTAGGACGCTTCCCCCCACCTCCCACCCTTCTTGCTTCTTTTAGATTGCTTCTTTTCTTTCTTCTTCCCTTCCCTTCCCTTTCTTTCTTTCTTAGAGAGAGAGAGAGAGAGAGAGAGAGAGAGAGAGAGGCAGAGGGGGAGGGGGAGAATCTTAATCAGGCTCTCTCTGGAGCATGGAGCCTGATGCTCAATCTCACAACATAAGATCATGACCTGAGATGAAGTCAAGAGTTGGACACTTAACCAACTGAGCCACCCAGGCACCCCTAGATCACTTATTTTAAAAAATTATTCCATGTTTCCTTCTTTATAAGTTTGGAAGTTATATATTCTTTAAGTATTCTTTAAGTGACTATCCTAGAGATTACACATTCATGACTATCAAAGTCTAACTGATACTTTTACAGTAAGTGGTACCTTTATTACCTTTTACGCAAGAATATTAGAACACTTATCCTCCTCTCATTAAATTATGAGGCATTACTGTTGTATATTTTAATTCCATGCATATTATAAGCTAAAAGGACATTATTATAATTATTTTAAACAATCAATATTCATTTAGATTCACACACACATTTTTACCCTTTGCTTTTCTGCTACTTCCTGCATCTCCCACCCACTATCTGGTATCTTTTTTACTTCTTCATGAAGAGTATTTTTTGTACTTCCTTTTGTGAGAAAATGGTACAAATTCTCTCAAAAAAATTTTTTTTTACTGAAAACGTCTTTATTTCAACTCCATGATCAAAGGACACTTTTGGCAGGTACAGAATTCTAGATTGACATTTAATTTAGTTTATCTAAAGGTATCATTCCACTGTATTACAGCTCTATTCTTTTAGTTAAAAAATTAGTTGTTAGTCTAATTGCTCCTTCTGTGAAGGCAATCTTATTCTTCCCTCTGGCTGCTTTTGTTTTGATTGTGTTAAGTGTGGATTCCTATTAATTCATTCTGTTTGGGGACTATAGTTTTTCAGAATCTAGGGTTTGGAATCTTCCATCAGTGTTGGAAAGTTATCAGCCTTTACTTTTTAAATATTGCTTCTGACCCACTCTTATATTTGCTTCTGGGGCACCAATTACGTTTATGTTAGACTTCTTACTGTATCTTAATTTCTCCTCCTCTGATTTTCTATCCTATGGTCTCTCCAGTCTTTAGGATGGTTATTTTCTCATGACACATCTTCCCATTCACTAATTCTCCCTTCAACTATGTCTAATCTGTGTTTAAATCCATATACTGAATTCTTAATTTTGGTTACTGTATTTTTGGATCTAAAATTTCCATTTGAACTTTTTTATGGTTTCCAGTTCTCTGACAACATTCTCTATTTGCCTTTTATTTCCTTACATATATTAGGCATAGTTATTTCACAGCCCATACTGGATTCTTTTCTACATTTCTATGGGTCTGTTTCTGTTGTCTGTTGGTTATAGTACATGATGCCATCTCTTCTTGTATGTCTGTTTTTCTGATTGTGTGCCCAATGGTGTATTTGCTTTGTTTACAGAAACAGCTTGAAGCCTAGAATGATGGTATCTTTCTCTACAAAAAAATTATATTTGCTTTATCCAGGCACCCACAAGTACTAGCAATCCAATCTCAAGGACCAAGGTATTTTGAAGAATTACAGTCTCTGTGTCTATGTACTTCCCAATGCACCCTTGCTAGAGTGCAGCCCTAGCAATCAAGGGAAATAAGGTAGCCTCCCCTGATAGGTCCTAGCCACCTGGATACCAGTTCCCTACAAAGTTGTCAAAAGTACTGCTTAACCCCTCAGCCTCTTACTCTCTCAGAACTGACAAATGACCCAAGGAAAAGTCATTTCCCCTGGCCTTATTTTCTTTTTATCTACAAGTTCCCTGGACAACATCATCCATTCCCAGGGCCTCAACTATGAACTTCAGTGGATGACTCCCAAGCTACATCTTTAACCTTGACCTTTCTCATAGATTATACTTCCAAACTGAACATTTCCCAACTGAGATACTGATGGCAATGCAAACCTGGCACAAACCTTTAATCTCCCCTCCATCAAACAAGCATTTCCTCATGTGTTTCCTGTATCAGATAATAATATCACATCTTCAATTAATTAGGCTAAAAACCTCAGCTATCTTCTAATACTCTTTCCTCCTCACATTCATATCCAACTGTTTACATAATCTCCAAAACAGAAGTTCTACCTCCAAAATGCTTTACAAATCCATCCCTGTTTTCTACTTTCAGTGGCCTTATTTGAATCCTTACCACCTCTTTCCTGGAGTATACCAACAATCTCCTAAATAGTCACTCTCATTCTAGTAGGGTTTCTTACCAGTACTTGCAGGTGCCTGGACAAAGCAAATATAATTTTTTTGTAGAGAAAGATACCCTCATTCTAGGCTTCAAGCTGTTTCTATAAACAAAGCAAATACACCACTGGGCACACAATTAGAGAAAAACAGACATACAAGAAGACATGGCAACATGTACTAGAATATAGTGTTGAATGAGACTTCAGTCCAGTCAACATGAGATTCACCATCAGGGGAAAAGCATTAAACAATTCATTACCTACTGCTCAGTGTGGCATCACATATACTAAAACTGGAACAATTTGTGATCTGGGGAGCCTGGCTGGCTCAGTCAGTGAAGCATGTGACTCTTGAACTCAAGGTCGTGAGTTTGAGCCCCACATTGGGTGTAGAGTTTATTTTAAAGACAAAACAAAATAATTCATTATGTAATTATAATTGTGATAAGTGCCATCAAGGAAAAGTGTAAGAAGCTATGAGAATATACAATGGAGGACATGAACTGTGAATACATGGAAAGCTTTCTTAAAGAACTGACATTTGAAGTGAGCTTTCAAATTAATAAGACTAGTAATTAATAAGATGTTTATGCATTTTTGTAGGGAAGACAGGGTTATTAGGCCATTCCAGATAGCACAAACAGCATAATAATAATTATTATTATATCTTCTCCTTACTCTATGATAGGCACTCTTTACCTATATTATCTCACTGAAACTCCTATAACCTGATGAAGTACATGCTGTTTTAATCCAAAATATACCGATGAGGAAATGAGGCACAGTGAGGTTGAATGACTTGCCCAAAGGTCACAGAACTAATAAGTTGGGGAACCTTCCTAATCCTCTTAGTAGAAAGTAAACTCATCCTTCTACCATATTCCAAAATGGCACCCATATGCCCCTGTGCGCTCCCCCAGGTAACTTTTGTATCCTGGCATTAACATGTTTGTCTGTCTCCCCCAAGAAATCTGACATTTCTGAGGGAGAAGACCTCTAATTCACCTTTGTTTGCCACAGTGCCAAGCACAATGCCTATAATAGGCACTCAGGACCTGTTGAGTGCATTTGGAAAATAGCTAGAAAATCCAGACAAATCCTTTTAGCTGGATCAAATTAACTTATTTACATTGTTTGTCGTTTCTACTCTCAAAATCCGTATTCATTTTAGAAAAGTAATATGCTTCCTACGTGGCTGAGAGGAGTCAGGAAAGGAGAAGAGAAGCCAAAACACAAGGACAAAGGAAGCCCAAGGGCATCTCTGGAGAGTGCCAGATATCCTGGGTGGGAATATCACAGAGTCAGCATAAGTGAGAAGCCAGCAGGCTTGAACCTGGAGCCTGTTCTGATCTGGTGCCTTTGTTCTTCGGGCTACACTGTGGATCTTCTGTTCACTCCTCCCTCTGTACTCTCTGCACTGTTCTGGGCCCCAAGAGGCTGACCTACATACCCTCAGGTTTCTGGTCAAAGCAAGTCACTGGTGGGAAATGCGAAAAGGGGAGGAAAGTAACGTCAGAGCAATGGCTGCCCTGACTCCCTCCATGTAAAAACGGCTTTACTTAAGGTTTCAGTTACTATCTTTCCAAATACAGCTTCTATGTCTCTGGTGGGTTCTTATAATCCTTCTTTTATCTCTCCAGGGCGAAGGTAGTAACAGAACCAACCATTACTAGCATTACCTTTGTGGTTTCCCTACACTCTGCCCACACTTCTGTGAATAGTCGCTTTTCAACTCTCCTCGAATTACTCTAATTTGAGTGTGCCATCTGTTTTCTGCTGGGACCCTGACTGATATATTGGCCTACTGGTCTGACAAGCCTCAGAGAAGCAAGGCAATGGAAAGGTGAGATGCAATGATGAGGGACAGGCATGAGGAGAGACTGCCAGGAATACTCAAAGGGAAGAAATAGGCAAAAGAAGGTGAAGGGGATGAAAACTGGATTCTGAAATATGGCTTCTTCTAGGTATAGGAAAACTCGAAAACCACTACATCTAAGCTGGAAATAGTCTCTATTCTTAGTTTGGGCATTATATCACACTAGTAGTAAGAGATTTCCTCAAAAAAAGTCAGTTCAAAATAAATATAATACCTGCCTCACTGGAGCAAACTTTAGGTACCACGCTAATCACGGTACGGATTGTTAGCAGAGAAGAAAACAACAACATATCAGAGGCTTCCATTTTCTTTAAATCTTGCAGATATATGCTTTATCTGTACTCAGTGTTACAGCATCCTCAAAGCTCCCATCTCTTTACAACCTGCTCCTTTGTTCTTTGCACACTGTTTAATGACGTCTATCTCCACTAGGACATACAAGCAGAACCTTTTATAGAACAGAGGGTCTGTAGCCTTCTTTTAAGACAGAGTGAAAGAACCACTTTAACAAAATAGCTGCCTCTTTCCTTCACCTTGTCTCTAGTTCGCCAATTGCAACCTTACATCCTTACAGTAGAAATCCAGTCCTGCCTTCTGTCTACTTGCCAAAGCAACCTAACAGGCCTTTATAGATAGCTTAAAAAGATACTGTAATCTGATAGTCATCTTTTTTTTCCCCTGCTCTAATTATTATTTTAGCGGGCTTCTTCTTATTTTAATAGATTTTTTTTAATAAGGAAATCTTACTTACAAATTTTAATTAGCTTACTGAATATTCACTGCTTTGGAATAAGTCGTTTAATGAGTAAGGAGACCTCAGGCTACTAACTAGCCTGGAGTGTCTAAAGTAGCTTAGGGGGAAATGACTCAGCCCGAGTGATAAAAGCCAAGGCCTGTGCCTCACAAACCAGGATTCTGCAGCTGGGGCCTCAGAGAGAGAGGAATCACACTGCCTCTTGCAGGAAAAAAAGGTAAAAATCCAGTTTCTTGTTTTTTATTAAGAACCTCTGAGTAAGAACCTCCAGCTCTCCCACTCATAAAGTCTTGTGACTCTTTGTCAAATCACTTAACCTCTCTGAACATCAGTCTCCTCATCTGTAAGGGTTAGATAATAATTTTTTCCACACTAGACTGTTGTAAAAGTGGGTCCTGTGCACCACTTTAAAAGCTCTAAAATACGTGAGTTGAATGAATGAATGAATGAATCTTAATGTTGCCAATTAACCTCTCTACTATTTCAGGTACTCATCTGTTAAAAAAAAAAAATCAATCCTTTCTTTACAGTACATTTCAATTACAGTAGCAATGAAGAAGAAGTGAACATTTTTCATTCTAAAAACACCTAGCAGAGAAAGTAGGGCCAGAGTTATTTAAACTCAAAATTGGAATCAGGAGAACAATGGAGTTTTTTGTGACTTGCTAATTTGAATAATCAATGCAAGTTAGCACTATTTCAAAAAGTAAAAGCATATTAATATCTGCTTCACTAATTAAGTATATGTGACAATTTAAGTATGATTCTCAATGCTTATGACATTTGAAATCATTCCTTCTTTTGTGAATTTTCAGGGTGTTATGTAAAAAAAAGGGGGGGGGATCTCCAGCTTACTTAACCAAACCAAGCCTTAAGAAATCAGAGAGGGGTAGAGGGGTGCCTGGGTGGCTCAGTCGGTTAAGCATCAGACTCTTGGTTTTGGCTCAGGTCATAATCTCATGGTTCGTGGGTTTGAGATGCGCATTGGGCTCGATGCTGACAGAGCAGGGTCTTCTTGGGATTCATTCTCTCTCTGCTCCTCTCCTGTTCTCCCTGTTTCCCTCAGAATAAATAAATATAATTAAAAAAAAAAAGACATCAGAGATTTCAAATTCTGAGCTCAACCTGCAATTCTACATCAAGGATATTTATATTTACAATATATCACCAGAAATTAATGTTAGACTAACATAAACTAAATTTTTCACTTACTAGTGCCTGTTTATACATTATAGTATAGAATGAACTTAAAAAGCTGTAAGATATATTAACTTTATATGTCCAAAACCAAACTCCTGATCTGCCCTTCCACCAAAAAATCTGTTCCTCCTAAATCCTTCCCCATCACACTTAAAAGAGAACTGAACCTTTCTGCTGCTCAAGCCAAAAATGTTTGAGACCCCCTTGACTCTTTCTCTGACATCCTACATTTCATCTATCAGTAAACCCTCTTGGCTGTACCTTCACAATTACCTGGGATCCAGCCACTTTTCATCACCTTTACTACAAGCATCCTGATCCAAGCCACCGTCA
Organism: Acinonyx jubatus; assembly: GCF_027475565.1. NCBI lineage: Eukaryota > Metazoa > Chordata > Mammalia > Carnivora > Felidae > Acinonyx > Acinonyx jubatus. The sequence goes on from NC_069391.1 coordinate 9,584,062, forward strand.
TCTTCTCCCTGGATTATTGCGATGACACCCTAACTGGTGACTGCTTGTCCTTGCCTCCTTCACTCTATTATCAATAAAGCTGCCATGGTGATCCTGTTAAAACTTAAGTCAGATCATGTCACTCCCCAGCTTTCCACTTCACTCAGAGGAAAAGTCCTCCATTACCATGGTGTCTAAGGCCCCCAAACCATTTGGATCTCACAATCTCTCTGACTTGTCTCTGACGCCTCCTCCCACTTGTTCAGGCAATTTTCCCCTCAGGCCCTTTGCACCTACTGTTCCCTCTGCCTGGAATGTTCTTTGCCTATTAGCCACACGGGTTGTTCATTCTCTCCTTCAATCTTTACCAAAAGATACTCTCTCAGGAGGGGCTTTCTTTACCACCTTATTAAAAATTGCATACTTCACTCCCTGTTCTCTTTCCCTCCTTTATTTGTCTTATCCATACCACCTATCACTGTATTCTAATTTATCATCTCATTTACTTATGTTATCTGTTTGTATTCTCTCAGGAAAATGTAAGCTCAATGAAGGCAGGTTTGCTGTTGATGTGAAAGTAAACTTTTTAGTCAAGTGAAATATATATAAATCAACACAAGGTATATATATACATCATAAGTAGAGAGCTTGATGCATTTTCAAAAAGTGAAGACACCCATGAAAGTTTGTTTAGATACAGAAACATCTCCCTTCCCAATCACTGTTCTCCTAAGGGTAACCACTTTTATCCTGACTTTATTTTTTATTTTTTAGAAAGAGAGAGAGAGAGAGAGTACGAGCCAGGGAGAGGGGCAGTAGGAGAGAGTCCCAAGCAGGCTCCATGCTCAGTACAAAGCCTGACATGGGGCTCGATCCCATGACCCTGGTATCATGACCTGAGCTGAAATCAAGAGTCGGACGCTCAACCAACTGAGCCACCCAGATGCCCCTATCCTGAATTAACACTAAGATCAAGTTTGTTTTTGAACTTTTTTTAAAAGTAGCCTCCATGCCCAATGTGGGGCTTAAACTTATGACCCTGAGATCAAGAGTTACATGCTACACCAAATCAGCCAGTCACGTGCCTGTTTTTGAATGTTTTAATAAATGGAATCATATACCAAGTGCCTGACTTCTTTCACTTAGCATTATATAGGTATACATAGTCAAGTTCATACATTCTCACTGCTATAAAATATTCTAAATATACAAAAGTATGCCACATTTATTTACCAATTTTCCTACTGATGGACATTTCCATTGTTTCTAGTTTGGCTAATGGGAATACTGTTGCTAAGGATATTCTTTTACATATCTTTGGTGAACATATGTACATACTTCTGTCAGGTAGGGCAGGCGGTTTTGCCTGTTAAGTTCACAGACATCTCTTCCATTCCCAGTATAGTATCTGGTACATGATAGGTATTCCAATTGATTTTTTTGTTAGCAAATGAATGGAAATACTTTTAAATATTCTGTTATTTGGGTATAATAATTCACATAAAACTTCCTTCATATATATATATATACATACATACATACACACACACACACATATAGATACATACATATAATATATATACATATCTACATATGTATATATACTGTATGTATGTATCTATATATATATGTTTATAAAGCATAAAAATTATAATCATTTAAAATTTTTATCATTGAAGTATAGTTGGCATAAAACATTATATTAGTTTCAGGTATACAACACAATGATTCAACAATTCTATACATTACTCAACACTCACCACCCTACATTATTATAAAATTATTCACTCTCTTCTTTTTGCTGAACTTTTCACCTCTGTGACTTCTTATTTTATTACTGGAGGTATGTACACCTTTTAATCCTTTTCACCTATTTTTCCCATCCCCCTATCTTCCTCTTTTCTGGCAACCACCAGTTTGTTCTCTGTGCTTAGAAGTTGTTTCTGGCACAAAAAACCATAAAATACCTAGGAATAAATCTAACCAAAGAGATGAAAAATTTATATGCTGAAAACTATAGAAAGCTTATGAAAGAAACTGAAGACACAAAAGAATGGAAAAAGATTCCCTGCTCCTGGATAGGAAGAACAAATATTGTTAAAATGTCAATGCTACCCAAAGCAATCCACATATTCAATGCAATCCCTATCAAAGTAACACCAGCATTCTTCACAGAGTTAGAACAAATAATCCTAAAATTTGTATGGAACCAGAAAAGACCCCAAATAGCCAAAGTGATCTTGAAAAAGAAAACCAAAGCAGGAGGCATTACAATCCCAGACTTCAAGCTATACTACAAAGCTGTAATCATCAAGACAGTATGGTACTGCCACAAGAACACACACTCAGATCAATGGAACAGAATAGAGAACCCAGAAATGGACCCACAAACGTATGGGCAACTAATCTTTGACAAAGCAGGAAAGAAGATCCAGTGGAATAAAGACAGTCTCTTCAGCAAGTGGTGCTGGGAAAACTGGACAGCGACATGCAGAAGAATAAACCTGGACCACTTTCTTACATCATACACAAAAATAAACTCAAAATGGATTAAAGACCTCAATGTAAGACAGGAAGCCATCAAAATCCTTGAGGAGAAAGCAGGCAAAAACCTCTTTGATCTTGGCTGCAGCAACTTCTTACTCACCACGTCTCCAGAGGCAAGGGAAACAAAAGCAAAAATGAACTCCTGGGACCTCATCAAAATAAAAAGCTTCTGCACAGCCAATGAAACAATCAGCAAAACTAAAAGGCAACCAAAAGAATGGGAGAAGATATTTGCAAATGGCATATCAGATAAAGGGTTAGTATCCAAAATCTATAAAGAACTTATCAAACTCAACACCCAAAAAACAAATAATCCAGTGAAGAAATGGGCAAAAGACATGAATAGACACTTCTCCAAAGAAGACATCCAGATGGCCAACTGACACATGAAAAAATGCTCAACATCACTTGTCATCAGGGAAATAGAAATCAAAACCACAATGAAATACCACCTTACACCTGTCAGAATGGCTAACATTAACAAGTCAGGCAACAACAGATGTTGGTGAGGGTGCGGAGAAAGAAGATCTCTTTTACATTGTTGGTGGGAATGCAAGCTGGTGCAGCCACTCTGGAAAATAGTATGGAGGTTCCTCAAAAAACTAAAAATAGAACTACCCTATGACCCAGCAATTGCACTACTAGGCATTTATACAAGGGACACAGGTGTGCTGTTTCGATATAGCAGCACTATCGACAATAGCCAAAGGATGGAAAGAGCCCAAATGTCCATCAATGGATGAATGGATAAAGAAGATGTGGTTTATATATACAATGGAGTATTACTTGGCAATCAAAAAGAATAAAATCTTGCCATTTGCAACTACATGGATGGAACTGGAGGGTATTATGCTAAGTGAAATTAGTCAGAGAAAGACAAAAATCATATGACTTCACTCATATGAGGACTTTAAGAGACAAAACAGTTGAACATAAGGGAAGGGAAACAAAAATAATATAAAAACAGGGAGGGGGACAAAACAGAAGAGACTCATAAATATGGAGAACAAACCTAGGGTTACTGGAGGGGTTGTGGGAGGGGGGATGGGCGAAATGGGTAAGGGGCACTAAGGAATCTACCCCTGAAATCATTGTTGCACTATATGCTAACTAATTTGGATGTAAATTTTAAAAAATAAAACATTAAATTAAAAAAAAAAGAAATTGTTTTTTAATTCTTCATTTGTTTTATTTTTTAGATTCCAAGATGTACACATTAAATGTGCATAGATTTTTTTTGTATGCTAATAATACTTCAACAAAAACATTAAAAAATTTTTAAATCATAAAAATTAATTCCTGTAAATCTTCCACTCAACTTAAATAAACATACAACAATACCACTAAAACTGAATATTCTTTCCTAATCCTATTCCACTTAACTGAGGTTTTTTTTTTTTATCATTCCCTTTACTTTCTGTATATTTAATCATATATGTATGTACTCTAAACAATATGCTGTTTGCTTGGTTTTGAACTTTATATATATACTCTGCAATGTGCCTTTTTCACTCACTATTATGTTTCTAAGATTCACTCACATTGGATATATGTCATTGTACATTATTCTTTTTCACTGCTATATAGTAATCTGTTGTGGATTATACCACAATAGATTTATCCATTTCCCCACTCAATGGACACTTGTCTTATTTCAAGTTTTTTGCCATTTCAAACAATGTTATTACAAATGCTCTTACATATTCGCAACTACGAGGATGGAACTAGAGGGTATTATGCTAAGTGAAATCAGTCAGAGAAAGACAAGTATCATATGACTTCATTCATATGAGGGCTTTAAGATACAAAGCAGATGAACATAAGAGAAGGAAAGCAAAAATAATATAAAAACATGGAGGGGGACAAAAACATAAGGGACTCTTAAATATGGAGAACAAACTTAGGGTTACTGGAGGGGTTGTGGGAGGGAAGATGCGCTAAATGGGTAAGAGGCATTAAGGAATCTACTCCTGAAATCACTGTTGCACTATATGTTAACTAACTTGGATGCAAATTAAAAAAATAAATTAAAAAAAAAAAAAGGAAAGGGTAAAAAAAAAACCCCAAAAAACAAATGCTCTTACATATGTTTCCTGACATACATACACAAGAAGTTTTCTAGAACAATTTCACTAAGAGGTGAAATTAAGGATTGATTGAATGGTATATGTATATTTAAATTTATAAGATAATGCCATAAGGTTTTCAAAGTGGCTATACCAATTTACATTCCTACTAAGAATATTTAAGAGTATCTGCTATTATATATTTTTGCCAACAATGTCCAGACTTGGTATGGTCAAATTTAGGATTTTTTGCCCCAATCCAGGAAATGTAAAATGTTATTTCATTGAAGGTTTTAAATCACATTTTCCTGATTACAAAAAAGGATCTTCTCATATAATTGACTATTTATATTCTTTCTGTGAAGTCCTTGTTTTTGTCTATTTTTCAAATATGTTCTTTGTCTTTTTCTTATTAATTTATAGGAATTCCTTATGTATTTTAGATTTTAATCTGACTTATACACTTACAAATATCTTCTTGCAGTCTGTGGGCTGTCTTCACATTTTATTTCTTTATTTTCTTTCGTTATTTTTTAAATGTTTATTTATTTTTGAGAGAGAGAGACAGAGTTTGAGCAGAGGAGAGGCAGAGAGGGAGACACAAATCTGAAGCAGGCTCCAGGCTCTGAGCTGTCAGCACAGAGTCCAAAGCGAGGCTCAAACTCACAAACTGTGAGATTATGACCTGAGCCAAAGTCGGACACTTAACCGACTGAGCCACCCAGGTGCCCCTGTCTTCACATTTTAAAAAACATTTTATTTGAAATAATTTCAAGCCTGCAAAAAAGGCCACAAAAATAAAAATAGTATAAAGAACATCTGTGTATGCCTTTTAGTCATATTCACCTATTATTAAACATTTTACCCCATTTGTTTTATCATTTGTGTTCACTCACGCATGTGCAATTTGTGTTTATACATGTTTATGTGTGTTTATGCACACACATATACAAACACACACACACACATTTTTTCCTGAACTATTTGAAGGTAAATTATATATATCATGGCTCTTTCTCCCTATGTAAGTAAGTCAGTGTATTCCCTAAGACTAGAGATACTCGCTTATACAACAATAGAACAATTACATTTTGTAATTTACTGTAATAATTTTAACCCGATAACATTCTTTATGGCATTTCCTCCCCTTCAGTACAAGATCCAGTCTAGGGTCAGGAATTGCATTTACCTGTCATGTCTCTATCCTCTCTTAGTGTGAACCATTTCCATGGCCTTTCTTTGACATTTTTAAAGAATACTACTCCCACCCCCTTTTTTCCCTAACAGAACTCTCTTCATTTTGTTTGTCTGATGTTTTCTAGTGATTAGATTCAGACTACATTCTTGGATGAAATACTATACACAATGTCCACTGTCTCTCTTTGGTGATGTTGATTCTAATCATCTGATCCGAGTTTTGTTCCATTTCTCCACTCTATAATTGCCTTTTTTTTTTTTTTTGTTTTGAAACCCTTACAACTAATAAAGAGCCTATGGAGAGACACTTTAAGACCATTTTCTTCATCAAAATTTCCCCCCAGATTTAATATCTATTGATGATTCCTGCCTGATCCAGTCTTTACTAAAATGGTTGTATCATGTTGATGTTTCACAGTCTTTGATAAACATTGTACCACAAAACTTACCAATCTTTTCCTTTGTTGCTTAAACATTTTATGTCCTTTTTTTTTTTTTAATTTTTTTTAACATTTATTTATTATCGAGAGACAGAGAGACACAGAGCGTGAGCAGGGGAGGGGTAGAGAGAGGGGGAAACACAGAATCCGAAGCAGGCTCCAGGCTCTGAGCTGTCAGCACAGAGCCCGACGCGGGGCTCGAACTCACAAACTGCAAGATCATGACCTGAGCTAAAGTCGGTCGCTCAACCAACTGAGCCACCCAGGCGCCCCTTTTATGTCCTTTTTAAGAATTTTTTTTACTATCCTATAAGTCCTAAAGATATATCCTTACATTTTCTTCTGAAAGTTCCTTATTCTTTCTTTTTAAAATTTTTTAAACATTTTTATTTATTTTTGAGAGACAGAGCATGAGCCAGGGAGGGGCAGAGAGAGAGGGAGACACAGAATCCGAAGGAGGCTCCAGGCTGAGCTGTCAGCACAGGGCCCGATGCAGGGCTTGAACCCACAAACTGTGAGATCATGACCTGAGCCAAAGTCGGATGCTCAACCAACTGAGCCACCCAGGTGCTCCTTATTCTTAGTTATTCCTTATTCTTAATTATTATTTTAAGCAATATTTTAAGTAATCCAGAATAAATCAGTTTCATATATTAAGCAGTATTTTAAGCAATCCAGAATTAATCAGTTTCATATACTCTATGAAAGTCAGGCAAAAATAGTGTTGTTATAGTTGCCTGTTTTCAGTGGGTTTCAATTTTTTTAAGTTAGTTTTGTGTGTGAACAATTTCTGATTCTAAATTTAATCATGTTAGCATGGGGCGCCTAGGTGGCTCAGTCGGTTGAGCGTCGGACTTCAGCTCAGGTCATGATCTCAAGGTTTGTGAGTTCAAGCCCCACGTCGGGCTCTGTGCTGACAGCTTGGAGCCTGAAGCCTGCTTCGGATTCTGTGTCTCCCTCTCTTTGCCTCTCCCCTGCTTGCGCTCTGTCTCTCTCTCAAAAATAAATAAAGATTAAAAAAATTTCTTTTAAATTATATTTTAGTATGATGTATATTTTAAACAATGTTTGGTCTCTTTAGAAAGTGGTTAACCTCTCAGGTCTGGAATATTCTCTGCTTTCGTTTCTAAACAACTTAAACAGGGCACTCATAAGGCTAGTAACTGACATCTAATACTTAAAATGATAACATCATTGTTCCTACTTCAGAGATGTGTAGGTGGCGACTTGTTGAGGGGAAATTAACTTCTTTAGGTAGGAAAAAGGTAAATGGGGGGGGGGGGGGGGATGTCACAATTTAATGCTTACACTGAAAGTCTGCATCTGAAAGGCCGAACTGGGAGAAAAACAGAAAAAGCAGCCAGTCTGCTTTGTAGACAGACCAATCTTAAGTCTCTGTTATTTCCACGTCTCAAGTGATTACTAAAAAATTTCCAAAACCTAGCTGTTCTTCTATCAGAAAACAAGTGAAATGAATATAGTAGAAATTAAAAAGTTAGTAATGTGTTCCTAGCCTATGTTAGAAGTAGAGCAAAACCTCCCTAGTTCAGAGCAGAGTCAGAAGGAAACTTTTCTCTCACTGAATACACAGCGTGTATTAAGCAACTGTATTAAGCAGGTCCTACGCTGCACAGAAAATGCTAGCATTACACTAATGAAAAGCCAGGATTGTATCGGCTTTCAAAAAAGGTATATAATCTGCGTTATTGTCCAGTGCTAACTATGGTAGAGAGGGAAACAAGAAAAAAAGAAGCAGAAGCATGAAAACACCTTAGGTGAAATTGGACCTACAGACATCTGCATTCTAGAGTCAGAAAGCTGCTGTGAGAGGCAGAAAACCAGACTTGGTGTCATCCACTGGTGTTTAGCATGAGTCTGATCCTCTCACTAATGTTCAGGGAAAATGCACACACCAGAAAAACACCCGCTTAATTTCATCTTCTCTGTCTGACCCAGCATATTATATTGTTCCCTTAATAGTTCAAGTGGCAGTGAGCACTACACAACCCAGATAGGAATGTTTTAGAGATGTCCTCATAAGTTGGTAACTCAAATCAATTATAGGCCATTTCAAACTCAGCAAGACGAATCAGGACAAACACTATTCCGTAAGAGAATGACAATAACTCTTAAATGATAGCTTAATTATGAATCTATGATTGTTCTAGAGGTTCTGTGAAAAGTAATGCCAAAACAGAAGCTGGAAATCATCTCAAGCCCAGACTTTAATCCCTTAAATAACAATGACTTAAAATACTGATATAAAACTTTCACTGGACTCTGAAGGGGATCTCTAATATCTTGGACTTCAGATGTACAGCAGGAATATTAACTTAGAAACTACCTTAAAATGCTTGTGTCCTATGATCAATAGGAAACACCAAAATTTCTGCCAAGGGTCAGCTTTTCCTTAAGTTCCATTGCAACAGCTGGTTGGTAATTACTACATTTCCGTGCTATAAAGAAATGCTATTCTGATGTCCGTGTATAAACAACAGTATGAGTACTAAAATAAAATTATATTTTAGAGTTAATGCCAGTAAAACATACTTATTTGTTTAAGGAGGTACAGTTGTTTATTTATTTGTCTCCAGTCCTCAATCAAATACCAGTCTATCTGCCTCAAACTAAATGTATTTTTGTTAGATGATGACAGCTAATTTCAGGGCCACAATTTATTACAAATAAACATTAAAAACAAAACAAAGACGGGTATAAACTTAATTCTTCTGTTTAATGAATAACAAGGAAGCAACGAAATCCTTGGGAACCAAATATCATAGCATGGTTACCAAGAAAAGACTTAGTGAATTCCTCAAAGCTTTCACCAAAGAGTTATATTAAATTTCCTTTCGGCAACAAATAAATTGGTTTCTCACTGGTAGAAGCTTAGGTCAGTCATCTAAATCAGGGAAAGCAGGACCGTATGCCATTTACTGAAGAGTCACTTAAGTATAAACCGTGTCTCTCCCCATGGCATGTTTATGTCCTCTCTATAGAAGATTTACACTGGGGTGGTGGCTCATTATCTTGATTCCTCACCACTTAGATTAAAAAAACAAAAAAACAAAAAAACCAACACATCACCGAAGCTTTAAAAGCTTGCATAAAAACATGGAAATATCTCTATTTTCTTTTTATCTTCTTTCACACTGGAACACGTGGATCTGAAATTCGGTGATACCGGGAAGAAAGAATAGGGTTCCTAGATTCGTAGGGAAGCGAGACAGACCCTTGGAGCCCTCTCACCTGTGACACTGTGATGCTGCATTTCTTGGCCAGCTCCTCTTTGGCTTCTTCACTGGGGTAGGGGTTACTGAGGTGTGAGTAAAAATATTCATTCAAGATTTCGGTGGCCTGTTTACTGAAGTTACGCCTTTTTCGTCTATGACAAGAAGCAAAAGAGAATTACAGTTATAATCGGTCTTAACCAAGGAGGGATATATTGATTAGGATCATACAAAAAAATTAGATTTCTATGTTTTAAACATTCTTAGGGTCTGATTTATCACACCAATATTGCAATTACGCTCTTGGCATCCTCCAAAGCACCGTCCAACTCGTGTTAAGATGTAGGATCACTAAAAATACAAGAATGTGAAGCACAATTATCTCTATTCTTTAAATTATGCAACAAGGATCTAATGTGTTATAGGTCCTCAGGGAAGATCCAGTTGAAACAAAGCAGGTAAGGTCTACCAGAGAGCTTAAAGGAGATCGGAGGGTTCAGGGAGAGAGTAGAAAGCTAGGGGGAAGAAAGCCATTAAACATGTATCATGGAAATGATTACAAATTATGAATTATCACAAATTATGAAGGAAAAGTATGGGATAATGAAAGCGTCTAAGAGGGAAATCTCACATAGATTACAGAGTCCGGAGAGGTTTCCTTGAAGGAGTGACATTTAACCTGAGACCTGGAAAATGTGTAGGAGTTAGTCAAAGAGTAGATGGGAAGAGGAATGAGCAGAGAAAGTGGTCTTGAAACAGAAACAACCTTGGGAATTCCAAAGGGGTAGAGGAGACTGAAACACAGTAAAACTCAGGGAATGTGTGAGTTGAGTATGGAAGGATGGGCAGGTGCCAGATTATATAGGCTTTGTGGACCCCCTAAGAACTTTTGGATTTTATTTTAAGTGCAACAGAAAGGTATTAAAGGCTTTAAGTTTTATGGTTTTTTTTTAAGTTTTTATTTTTATTTATTTTGAGAGCAAGTGGGGGAGGGGTAGAGAAAGAGAGGGAGAGAGAGAGAATCCCAAGCAGGCTCTGTGCTATTAACACTAAGTGGGGCTTGAGCCAACAGACTGTGAGATCATCACCTGAGCCGAAATCAAGAGTCAGACACTTAACCAACTGAGCCATCCAGGTGCCCTGGCTTTAAGTTTTATGTTTTAAAAACATTATTCTGACTGCAGAGAATAGTTGGAGGAGGGCATGAAAGGAAATGTAGATATTTAACTGACTGAGCCACCTAGGCACCCAGAAAATGTAGATATTCAAGGGAACACGTGCAATGATCAAATTGAAGGATGATGGGAACTTGGCATAGGGTGAGAGTAATGGAAATAAAAAAGATTCAAGATCTATCTGAAAGGTAAAAGCAGCAGGACTTGGTGATGGATTGGATGGGGGCAGTGGGTGGAGAAGACAGAGAAGGAAGGTAAAGAAAAAAAATACATTAAGGATTTCTAGATTTTTCTACTCAAGCAACTGCCTGGATTAAGGCATGATTTGGTCACAAGGGAAAGAGGAGGGGAGGAATTTTTTTTTGCTGTTTTTACTGGGAAGGTGGTGACAGAGTTAGAAGATCAAATATTAACAATTTATTCCAAATAGCAAAAATGTTATTTATATTTGGGTCTTGTTATTATGATTTTAAAGAATTCCAGCCTGAAAATTAGCATTTGTCAGACTTCATTTTAAGTTAGATCCTCCAGGGGCACCTAGGTGGCTCAGTTGGTTAAGCATCCGACTTCGGCTCGGATCATGATCTCACGATTCGTGGGTTTGAGCCCTGCGTTGGGGCTCTGTGCTGACAGCCCGGAGCCTGGAGTCTGCTTAGATTCTGTGTCTCCCTCTCTCTCTGCCCTCCCCCACTCATGCTCTATCTCTCTCTGTCTCTTATAAATGAATAAATGTTAAAAACAAAATTTTAATTAGATCCTACAGCGGAGTGCCTGGGTGGCTCAGTTGGTTACATGTCCGACTTTGGCTCAGGTCATGATTTCATGGTTCGTGGGTTCGAGCCCTACATTGGACTCCGTGCTGACAGCACAGAGCCTGGAGCCTAGTTCAGATTCTGTGTGTGTGTGTGTCTCTTTCTCCATAGTAAATAGACATTAAAGAAATCTTTTTAAATAAATTAGATCCTCCAGTTAACTAGAAAGTACTTTCTCCAAATAATTTTCTTAACACTGTCTTCCAAATAATCATAACGATCTTCTCACTTGTGCTATCCTATACTCAGGAAAGAGTCAGTAGGCAGTTGTAAAATGTGTAGACCATATGAGATTCTCCTAGTTAAAATGATGTCACTAACATGGCAGGTTAAGTATGTGATCTATGTCTCCACATTAAGGGAGAGTCAAGGGAGGAAGAAATCTAGGCCTGATCAAAACATCTCAGGTTATGAGTCCTGAAATTTCCTAATTTCAATATATTTTGGAAGCTTAAACCGTTGAAATTTCCTAATTTCAATATATTTTGGAAGCTTAAACCATCCTTCCTGAAGGATGAAGAAGAGATTCAAGATCTATTTAGCAATTAAAAGGATGTGATGATGAATTAAAAGGGGGAGGTGGTGAGGAAAGACAGAGAAGGAAGGGAAGGAAGGGAAGGGAGAGAAATACTCCAAGAACAGCAGGTGGGACTTTTGCAACAGCCATGCATTCCTTTGACATGGGGGCACTTTGAAGAGGCACCTTCTGCCAGTAGGTGTGTGGGTGAGTAGGGTGGAAAAGGTCTAGAATAGATCTTGAAACTGTCAAATCTATAGATGATTATCTGGCTCCCAGATCATATTTGTTGAGACCATACAATAATGACCTACTCATGAAAATCTAAGTTTCTGGCTTCTTATGAAAATTTGGAAGATCAGTCACATGGGCCCCACCTTCTCAGAGCCAGCCACAGGCTTATTCTAAGTGATGGCTGTGCCCTCAGATAGGCACTCATCTGTTCTAATCCTCACTGTCCCTCATCCAGCCACTGCACTCGATTCCATTATACATAAGCATGTGAATCTGTGACTCTAAGTCTACAACATGGAGTCCAGAGGGCCCTTCCTTGTGAGATGGGATGCTGCTCAGTTCCTGAATGGTTGAATAAAGCCAATTAGATCACGATGATAACAATAATAATAGTAATAATAACAATAATAAATAAAACATGGAGTCTAGCAGCAAGACCAAGGCTACACTGGAGGGGATGACACAAAGGCATTTCTTTGGGAAATGAAGGGAGGAATGAGCAGGAAGATACCTGGGAAAGTGAAAATCAGCTTAGCTCATTTGTCGACTATGCCTGGGAATGATTTTACCAAACAATGAAAAACCTTGGAGAAAAACCCTCTGGGCACAGCAGAATCCCTCACCCCAGGGACACTGACCGTGTCCAAATTACTAGAGCACCTTCGACCAGAAGAGCCGAGGGCCGAGGCAAATTTATTCCTGAAAGGTTTGCACTGGTACACACTTCGGCTTGTCCAATTACCAGGACAATGTGAGTGTGGCTCTACAAAAAGCCACAGTGAGCAAGGAAATCCTATGATCTGAAAGAGCATGTTTGCCTAGAGTGGGAAAGCCTGGCCTCCCCAGTGCAGGAGCTTGTAAAAGGCGCCAGAAGAACACATGGAATCGAAAAGCAGCGCCTGCATTCACTTGAAGGCATTAACACTGAAGGACTTGCTGTTATACTTTGTTTTTTAGGAAAACATTCTGTAGGAAATGCCCATTAAGCATCCCCCTAAATTTCATTCCCCCCAGGGTTTGGCATACTCTAAATGGCTGCGCCTGAGGCCAGTGTGCCCTGGGGACTGGGTCCCAGGGCTGCGTCCCATCAGCATCACAACAGCACTAACACCAGCCTCTGCGGGAGAAGGGGCTCTGCTCCAAGCTCTGCCACCTTCCGATTCCACCTCTGCTCACCCTGGCTTGTTAACACCCTTCCTCTTCTTGGAGGAGAAATAAATCATTTAGGTGTATACATTATGAATGTGGTTATGTTTAAAAAAAAAAAAAAGGAAAGAAAAACACACATGTTAACGAGAATGGGAAAGTCTCAGTAGAAATAAGGATAGCAATTGTAAGGAAGGATTCTTTTCTGAAGGAAGTACTTTTAAATATCTCTGTTACATAATGTTTTTTATTAAAATATTCAAAACTGAAAAACAGTTTCGAAACATTTCTTGTTTTCTGACACTACCTCAGCTCTTTGATTTGAGCTATTAAGAAGTATTACGTGGAAACATGCATTCATCTGGTTGGTCAATAAATTACCTTTTGCAGCTTATTATGTTTAAGACGCTTGCTGGATTATAGTGGGGAGTGTGAATGTTCAAGAGTTGGCGGTTGCTTTCAATGACAATGTGGCTTACTCGGGAAGAGAAATGTTCCTGAAAAGCTGTAAGAAAGGCAGTCTGAATGAAGTTTGGTCTAGAGAATTGTCAAAGTGTGCTATCAGGGTTGAAGAGAAGGCAAGGACGAGTCCAGTGATTCCAGTGAGCTTCCTAAAAAGGGAGCATTTAGGCTGGGCCTGGAAGGATAAGCAAAGTCTCACTAAATCAACAAACACAAGTGCTTGCTCCACTCCAGGCTCCATGCTGGACGCCCTCATAGATGACAGATTACTGGTGACCAAGTTGGGGATAGGGTTGGGAGAACAGGGTTTACTGTGGAAGGCCAGGGATGAGGGTTGGGGAGGGGAGGGAAGGAGATGGGATGGTGGCAGGATAAGTGGTTCTAGTCAGAGGAAACAGGTAAAACCACGAGGGATTTCATTTTGGATTAAACACAGGAAAGAACAATTCAATGATATAATGAGAGCACTAAAAATGTTCAAACGTTGATCTAATAATTCCATTTCTGAGAATTAATCCTTAGGAAATAACCCGAAAGATCAAAAACTTTCAATGCATAAAGATTTTCACTGAAACACTAGTTTCCATAAAAATCTGATTATGTGGGTGCCTGGGTGGCTCAGTCAGTTAAACGTCTGACTTCAGCTTAGGTCATGATCTCACGGTCTGTGGGTTCGAGCCCTGCGTTGGGCTCTGTACTGGCAGCTCAGAGCCTGGAACCTGCTTCAGATTCTGTGTCTCCCTCTCTCTCTGCCCCTCCTCTGCTCATGCTCTGTCTCTCTGTCTCAAATTAAAAAACATCAACAAATTTCGGAAAAAAAAATCTGATTATGGGTGCTTGGGTGGCTTAGTTGGCTAAGCCTCCAACTCTTGGTTTCGGCTCAGGTCACGATCTTGTGGTTCATGAGTTTGAGCCCCACATCAGGTTCTGTGCTGACAGCATGGAGCCTACTTGGGATTCTCTCTCTCCCTCTCTCTCTCTCTCTCTCTCTAGCTCTGCTCCTCCCCTACTCATGCGTGCATGTTCTCTCTCTAAATAAATAAATAAACTTTAAAAAAATCTGTTTAAAATAGTATCCTCTTTCCATCATTTTCTCTTCCCTTATATCGCTTTATTTTCTTCATAGCACTTATCCTGTTACATCTCACTACATAATTGAATAGAATTGTATAGCACACAGGCATACTGCAATTTTAACAAAGTGAAGGTTTGTGGCAGCCCTGCATTGAGCAAATCTGTCGGAGCCATTTTTCCAAATGTTTTTGCTCATTTGGTGTCTCCGTGTCAGATTTTGAGAATTCTTGCGGTATTTCAAACTCTTATCTTATTATTATAGTTGTTATGGTGATCTGTGATCAGTGATCTTCGATGTTACTAAAGTGACTGTTATTGGGTGCCAAGAAGCACACCCATCTAAGACAGCAAACTTAATAAATGTTGTGGGTGTTTGGACTGCTCCTTCCCCCGACTCTCTCCATCTTGTCAGGCCTCCCTATTCCCAGAGACACAACAATATGGCATTAGGTCAATGAGTAACCCTACAATGGTCTCTAAGTATCCAAGTACAAGGAGTGAAAAGTACATGTCTCTCACTTGAAATCAAAAGGTAGAAATGACTGAGCTCAGTGAGGAAGGCATGTCTTTATTAAGCTTAGTAAGACAGCCAAAACCCAGGCCTCTTGAGCCAGTCAACCAAGTTGTGAATACAAAGGAAAAGTTGGGGTTTTTTTATTAAAAAAATTTTTTTTTAATTTTATTTTGGGAGAGACAGCATGAGCCAAGGAAAAAGGCAGAGGCACAGAGAGAGAAAGAGACAGAGAGAGGGAAAAAGAGAGAATGAGAATCTCAAGCAGGCTCCACGCCCAGTGCAGAGCCCGCTGTGGGGCTCAATCCCACAACCCTAGGATAGCGACCTGAGCCAAAATCAAGAGTCAGACATCCAACCGATGGAGCCACCCAGGCTCCCCAAAAGGAAAAGTTCTGGAAGAAAACTGAATGTGGTCTTCCAGTGAACACATGAATGGTAAGAAAGTGAAAACAGCCATATAGTTGATGGAAAAAGTTTTAGCGGTCTGAATGGAAGCTCAAACAGGCCAGAACATATGCTCTGAAGCCAAATTCTAACTTAGAACAAGGCTCTTTTTTCAATTCTGTGAAGGCTAAGAGAGGTGAGGAAGCCGCAGAAGAAAAGTCTGAAGCTAGTAGGGGTTGGCTGGTGAGGTTTAAGGAAAGAAGCCATCTCTATCACAGAAAAGTGCAAGACGAAGCAGCAAGTGCTGATATAGAAGCTGCAGCAGGTTAACTGGAAGAACTGGCTAAGATAGTTAATGAAGGGGACTCCACTAAACACCAGATTTTCAATGTAGGCCAAACAGCCTTCTATTAGAAGAAGATGCCATCTAGGACTTTCATAGCTAGAGAGGAGAAGTCAATCCTGGCTTCAAAGCTTTAAAGGACAGGCTGTGGCTCTCTTGTTAGGGCTAATGCAGCTGGTGACTTTAAGTTGAGGTCAGTGCTCATTGACCATTCCCAAAATTGCAGGGCCCCTAAGCATTATGCTAAATCTACTCTGCCTGTGCTCTATCAGTGGAACAACAAAACCTGGCTGACAGCACCCCTGTTTACAACATGGTTTATTGACTATCTTAAGCCCACTGTTAAGACCTACTGCTCGGGAAAAAAAGATTGCTTTCAAAATATTACTGCTCATTGACAATGCACCCGGTTACCCAAGAGCTCTGATGGACATGGACAATGAGATTATGTTTTCACGCCAACTAACATAATATCCATTTTGCAGCCCATGGATCAAGGAGCAATTCTGACTTTCAAGTCTTATTGTTTAAGAAATACATTTTGTAGGAGTGCCTGGGTGGCTCCGTAGGTTGTTTCTGACTTCAGCTCAGGTCACGATCTCACGGTTCATGGGTTCGAGCCCTGCACTGGGCTCTGTGCTGACAGCTCAGAGTCTGGAGCCTGCTTCTGATTCTGTGTCTCCCTCTCTCTCTGCCCCTCCCCTGCTCATGCTCTCTGTCTCTCAAAAATAAATAAATGTCAAAAAAAAAAAGAAAAGAAAAAAAAGAAATACACTTTGTAAAGATACAGTGGCCATAGATGGTGATTCCTCTGATGTATCTGGACAAAGTAACTTGAAAACTCTCTGGAAAGGATTCACCATTCTGAGGCCATTATGAACATTTGTGATGCATGGGAAGAGATCAAAACATCAACATTAACAGGAATTTAAGGGAAGTTGATTCCAGCCCTCATGATTTTTTAGTGGAGGAAATCACTGCAGATGTGGTGGAAACAGTAAGAGAACTAGAATTAAATGTGGAGCCTAGAGATGGGGCTGAGTTGCTGCCAACTCATGAGAAAACTTGAATGGATGAGGAGGTGCTTCTTATGGATGAGCATAGAAAGTGATTTCTTGAGATGGAATCTACTCTTGGTGAAGAGGCGTTGAAGATGGTTGAAATGACAACAAAGGATTTAGACTATTTTATTTTTATTTTCTAATTCAGAGGAGAGCGAGAGTGAATAGGGGCAGGGGCAGAGGGAGAGAGAATCTTAAGCAGGCTCCGTGCTCAGTAGAGAATCTGATGCAGAACTTGATTCCATGACCAGGGATCATGACCTGAGCTGAAATCAAGGTCGATGCTCAACCCACTGAGCCACGCAGGCACCCAAGAATTTAGAATTTTATATAAACTTAATTGATCAATCAGCAGGGTTCGAGAAGACTGACTCCAATTTTAAAAGCAGCTGTACTGTGAGTAAAATGCTATCAAACAGTATCACATGCTACAGAGAAATTGTCTGTGAAGAGTCAATCGTGCAGCAAACTTCATTGTTGTCTTAAGAAATTGCCACAGCCACCCCAGCCTTCAGCAACCATCACTCTGACCAGTCAGGAGCCATCAACATTGAGGCAAGACCCTCCACCAGCAAAAAGATTACAATTTGCTGAAAGCTCAGATATAGCTTATACTTTATACAAACGTTTTATTTAGTCAGGGTAAATTTTTTAAAAAGCAAACCAAATTATGCATATTGTACTATCACAAAAACATTTTTTAAAAGCCCCCAAACCAGAAGGAAACATATTAAAGCATTTACAGTGAATTTTTTTCTTTAGGTAGCAAAAATGCAGTTGTCTTTTATCTTTCAGCTTTCTATCCTATAGGTTTTCCAATTTTCCATACTGAGCTTGGGATTTTTCAAATAGGGAAAAAACACAAAACTTTAAAGAATCTTAACAAAAAAGTAAGCAGGTGAGAACAGGTCACATTAGGCCTTAAGTGCTAGGTTAAGTAGCGTGTGAGTTATCCAGCATGGAAAAGCTACTTGTGATTTTTAAGGCATCACAGAGATGCTGCAGAAACAGAAACGGGGTGTGGAAGAGGGGTGAGAAAGGGATTGAGGCTGGAGACAGGGAGGCACAGGAGAGGACCGCGCTGGTCCAGGTACAAAACGGTAGGCAAGGATTGAGCGGTGTGTGGGCAGGAAGAGTGAGCTAATGTGAGAAGGGCTGAAAACTGGTGACTAATTCAGTACGGAAGAAGAAGGAAGTGGAAATGATCTGGGGCTTTCCTTAACTAGAACAGTAGTATAGTTGGTGGCATGTGTTTCTTTGTTGGGCCCTAAGGCAGAGCTCTGGCGTGAACACCCTTCCACAACCTGTTTTCCAGTTGAGAAGCTAACTTACTTTCTTCAATGTTGCAAAATGTGGATGATAATTACCACCTCTGTCAGATTGCAAGGGAGAGAAAGCAAAACAAATCAGAAACTCCTTTCCAAAGCTGAAGGCTGATCACAAGCTTTAGCAATGCCCAAGAGGCATCCCTGCTGAGGCAGCATGTAGCAGGAACGAGACAATTCAGTTACGTCACCCAGTAGGTCCAACACACCATATACAATTGATTAACTCCTGCAAAACTCGGTGAACGCTTCAGATAAAAGGGGAATTGTTATCCCTACAGGAGAAACTGACAGGCTTTCTTCCTTGATTTGGAGCAACGATAGGTGGAGTTCTGTGGTAATTGCTATGAACTACACCACCACTTCCTTCTTGGGGACACTAGTATTTCCAAATATTTTCTTATAATGTGCACAGGTGATGTAACATCAAGAAATTCTCAGACCACAAGCCTTTGTTAAAGTACAGAGTTACACATACTGAAAATTATCCTTAAAAATACTTTGTAGCATCAGAATTATAGGCTCCATCTTCCTAAGTCATTAGTAGCAGCACTAAATCCTGTTTCCTGAGTCACCAAACTGGTAGCTAATAGGTCCACCCCCAAACAAGAGGAACCTTGACAGTGCAGGCACCATGAGATGATATTAGCTATCCATTGTAGAGAAGAGTTCTTATACCCAAATTAAAGAAGAATCTAAGACCAACTGGTCAGTTTTACAGAAAATAATATACAAGGAGTGAAGGGGGGGGGGGGGAAGCCATGCAACAGATTTGTGGCCTCACATACCTGGCATCAAGGAACCTTGATCTTAAAATCATAACTGCTTCACAAGTGCTTTGTTTGAGCTGCATCTGAATGGAACTAAATTTTCGATGGATGATGCCCACCATTCTTTCAATTTCTTTTGGGGAAATGGGACGTGTTCTACTCTGCTCTCGGAGAAGGTTCATCACATGTGTAGTGAATTCATTACATGCCTGTAAAGGGGAAAAAAAGTCACTCCTTAGGAATCTGGTATTTTAGATTATCACACCCAAACATTAACATCTAAATTTCCACCTCATTTGCAATTGCCAGTGGTGTTATGCAGTGGGTAGGGTAAAATGAAAACTAAGACACTTGTCAAATGGCAGTGGTAGTTAGATGGGGCAGCAAAGAATTCTGAAACTACGAATGGCCTGGACATGCAAAGGAGGCATATCGCACTCAACTGTCCTTCCCCTCACCCTTTTCCCAGTTCCAAAATGAGGTTTTCCCACTGGAGGATATGCTCTACCAACTCCTATGGATAAGTAGGAATATATGTTTATAGTCAATACTAAGCACCTCTTATTTTCTCTGGGGTTCCACATTTATTCAACAAATGTTTACAGAAGGACTATGGAGTGCAAACTCTTCCCGATGCTATTAAGGTATAGAGAAAGGAGCAAGATGTGGACCCGGCCTTTACTATGATAAAATAAATATATAAAAAATTCTCAAACAAGGCGGTCTTTCCAAAGTGTCACAGGAAGATATGAATAAGTGTTTCCTAAGTTCCAAGGAAGGAGTGTCCTCCTGTGGAGGCAGAGATCACATCAGGCTTCATGGCACAGTGACATTTGGGCTTTAAAGAATAAGTAGGATTTTTGAAAAGTGGATAAAGATGGAAACTAGGAAGAATGCGAGGCACAAGAAAAACCACGGAAATAATATGCAGCAAGTTCAGAGGATGAGAGAGAGTACGTAGAGAAGAAGAGGGGATTCGGATCCATCCTGGCATGTAAAGGGCCTTGGACGTCAAGCATGCCAATGTCCCAGTAAAATTTAGCTATGGTGTCAGCCTTATCCATAGATATGGGCCATCCGTGGAAGATGGGTAAGGCAGCTCAACTCTTCAGGGGACGTGCAGCAGGAAAAGAAGGATCAGAGCTGGGTCTCGAGCTTCTAAGTGAACAATCCTCAGCCCTTCTTTCAGTTCACCTATATTCTTTTAGACGTACAAAACCAAGTAATGGGGCCCACGCTGAAATCTAGTACTGCTTTGGTAAATAAAGCATCAGTTTACACCCTTGAATAAAAAGAACATCTTCTGGCATTTTCATTAAAAAGGCATGACGGGAGATTCTGCATCTTACTGTACAGATGCCCCTGGTAGGGCGAGCAGACAGAACAATCATTGATCACCGCAAGACACAGTTTGAAGCTGTAATAATGTCCACTTCCCTATAGATACCCTGAACATGGCTCACATATAGCACATGATGGTTTTTCTAACTGCTCATTAGAGAACTAACCTTTCAAGTAAGTTCACTGGGTGTTTCAGTTACTCTAAGCTTTTAGGGAGCTTTTCTATAAATATTTCTAAGGTGAAGTAAAATGAGTCTTGCTTATCAATGAAAGGATTTTGGGGGGGTGTATCTTAGGTCTTAAGCAATTTAAGTGAGCAGTGACCCTATGTTACACTTATGGGATTCTTTGGAGTGTAGAATTATGCATTGTACACAGTGGGCATCCAATAAACATCTATTGATTGGTCAGCCATATTACAATTTGAGAGTAATGTTGATTAACATCTGTAATACATTGTCCCTGAACTATATGTGAGGGATTCTTAACTTGGAGTCCATGGATAAGTTTAGAATGTCTAGGAGTCCCTGAAATCTTATCCAAGTTGTGCGTGCCTGTGTAATACCTGAAGGGACAACTGTGGAGTTTTGTTTTCAGATTCTTAGCCAGTTTATAACTAAATAAGGCTACGAACTATTGTCCTAGGTTACGAGACAGTAAAATGTCAAGGAACTGTGTAGCTCTAAAACCAGAAGTTCTATCTTTAAGGACACCAAAATAAAAACAGACTTAAGACTGTCCCCCATTATATTACTTTAACTACCTTAGGCCAAACTGAAAACAAGTGGTCATCCTGACAAGAAATATATGTACTTATTTTTTCTTGTGCTTTCTCTAAAGAGATGTTCATATAATTTCAAAATGATATAACTTGACAAACTCTACCCCTCAGTTTTGTTATCAGTAAAATGAAGAAAATTAGACTAGAACTATGTCCCTACACTGGGATCAGAAAGTATGTACTTCTATAGCTAGTTCCAGAGAATGTTAATACACGGTCCCAAAATATAGTATATTTGGAAAATGCAGAATTAAGCAAAAATTTTTAAGCTTTTTTTTTTTTTTTTTTGCAAGACTCCTCAATACTAACACAGCAATGTGCACAATAAATCTTCAAGGGGGAATGGTATAGCCAACTTTTCCCAAATAAATTTGGTTATAAAACCTCTTTTCTCTAGAGGAGTGCTGTCCAAAACAAATATATCGCAAGCCACATATAGAATTTGAAAAAACCTCTCATAGCCACATTAAAAAAATAAAAAGAATCAGGTGAAATTAATTTTAAAAATATATTTTATTTAACCCAATATATGAAAACTATGAACATTTCAACACATAACCAATATTTAAGAAACACAGTTAGTGACGTATGTTACATCATCTCTTTTGGTTCACTTTCTAACCCGGTATGTATTTTACACTTATAGCACATCTCAACTCATACTAGCCAGATTTCAAGTGCTCGACATCTACACGTGGCTAGTGGTAACTGACTGGACAGCAGAGCTCTATAGCATCTTGGGGACCAATGTGCTAAGAAAAACTCTTTGGGAAACCGAATACTAAGTAATCTTTGATGCTTCTTTGTTTATCCTTCACCACCCTGCATTCACACAAACACACGCAAAGAGAAAGTTTCATTTATGAATGTCCTTGGTGAAGCAAGAGAAATTATTCATCTTATTATATCCCAGCCCTTCACTAGGTCGTTAATATTCTGTGTGACAAAATGGGAAACAAACAAAAAGCACTCTACTGCATGTCAACAGACAGTTACCTTGAGAAAAAGCAGTTATGTGATTGTTGAAGTTGTGAGCTAAAGCTGCTTTTTTCATGGAACACCATTTTTTTTTTAAAGCAAAACCAACAAATTCTGATTATTCAGACTTGGGTATTTGGCAGATGCCCTCAAAAATGAACAAACTGCGCTTGTCACGTAAAGGTAAAGAGCTGACAGTAGTGTCTGTCATAATGAATTTGAGCTTTCAAGTGAAAATTAGAATTTTGGAAAACTTGCATCCACCACTGTTAGCTTAACAGTTTCTCAGTGGACTTTCTGATTAGTTTGATGTTGATACTAATAAACGTATTTTGGTATTATATAATGAAATGTGTCAACACTGGAAGATATACGTAACTCAGTGAACCAATACTTTCCAAATGATCAATGCATGATGTTACAAAAATACGCATAGGCAGAAGATCCATTCCAAGTGCATATTAGACCAATGGATTTGAAAGGAACAGAGTACAAAGAGTTAATTGATATGGGCTCAGACTCTGCACTGTAACTAACCTTTAAGAAATTACAGCTTGCCGAGTTTTGGTGTAATATCAAAGAAGAGAATCCACAACTATCTGAAAATGCTATTACCACTCCTGCCTTTTCCAATGACATATTTGTGTGAGGCCAGATCCAGATGTTCTTTGTATTATTTCAACCACAATGACAACAGATTGACTGCAGAAGCACATTTAAGATCCAGGTGACTTCTATTGAGCCCAACATTAAAGAGTTTGCAAGAATATAAAAACAATGTCATTCTTCTCAATAGATGCTGAGGCTTTGGGGAAAATAACAGGTTTTTACAAAAATGGTATTTAGGTTAACATATAATGATTCATTATTGCTATTTTAAGATTAATGAATGAATCCTTTTAATATTTCTGAGTTTTAATTTCTATTATAATAAATGTTGACAGATATAATCCACCAAACAAAAGCTCTTGGGGGTCTCCAATAAGTTCTAAGAGTCTAGGTCTAGGTCTTAAGACCAAAAGGCTGGAGTACTGCTCCACTGGAGTATGGAAGCGTTTGTAATTTGCACACAGAACATTGCAAATTCCTAAAAACCTAGCTTGCACATTATAGTAACATATATCTTTGACAGGGTGTACGTCTTGATAACTAATTCAAAACTCCTATGTGAATGATCCTTGAGATGCAAGCTCTCTTACGTTTTTCTCTGGCTGCATTTTAATCTCTCCAGAAAGAAAGTTTGCCTATGGTTTCTAGGAAGCATGTGAGGGAAAAAAAGGGTTAAAAGCAAAAAGTTTCTGCATCTAAAAACTCATAATTTCCTAAAACATTTGCTGAATGTCTCACAACTTATTAAGTGAACTCATCTATGAATGCAAATGCTGATTAGCAATTTGGCAATAGCCCAACATTCACAGGATTCACATAGCTTTTCTTTAAACCAGTAGTTCATACATGATTAATTAGAACATCTCATTTATGTAGTGTGCACTTTAGCTCATTACTCTAAGTAAAATTCGTTAAGTATTTACATTTAGATAATTAAAATCTGGGTACACCCTTAAGAAAGATGCATACACTTTAGGCAAAGTGATTTTTTTCCTTTATACCACTGAAAGTAAATTACAGCCTCATTTACAGCATCATCTGTACCAGTTTCAGAGCAGAGCACAGTACTGCCTCATCTTCTATTCCTTAAAAGGTATACACTTTTTAAGCAGATAAATGCAGTAAGAATGATCAAATGATTGCAGAGTTGTTTTGAAGGGCCACCCAACCACATACTAGTATCGATGCCGTTTATAATGTGGGATGCTCATTTATCACAACCTCAATCACACTTACAAGACTAGAGTATTAAAATAGACACTGGAGAAATTTTTCATTGCCTTATTATTTTTCCAGGTGAAATTATCGGTTAAAAAAATTTCTGGTCATGGGGCACCTGGGTGGCGCAGTCGGTTAAGCGTCCGACTTCAGCCAGGTCACGATCTCGCGGTCCGTGAGTTCGAGCCCCGCGTCAGGCTCTGGGCTGATGGCTCGGAGCCTGGAGCCTGTTTCCGATTCTGTGTCTCCCTCTCTCTCTGCCCCTCCCCTGTTCATGCTCTGTCTCTCTCTGTCCCAAAAAAAAAAAAAAAAAAAAAAAAAAAAAAAAAAAAAAAAAAAAAAATTTCTGGTCAATGTCCACAATACAAATGTAGTAACACCTTGGTTAATTAGAATATTTAGGAAATGAGAGTTTCGACTCCTTGAATTTTCTGAGCTAAAGCAATGGCAGAAGCCTCTTTTTCTTTTAATCCAGATGTTGAAACTATCTAGGATGCATTTTTGCTTGTGTTTTAAAACACACATTGCAAGAACATAGTTAACTGAACATAAAGTATGAAAAGATCTGCCTGATAAAAACATTTTCAATCAATTCTTATTATGAGCCTTTCTCCTTGTCATTGGTTCCCTTCTCCTTAAAAACCCAAAACCAGTTAAGGATTTGAACTATTTGGATAATGTTTTTAATGATATTTATTGGCTAGTAAAACTGTCTCCTCAATATCCATACATATTTCATTTACACTCAAAGTTTTCAGAGTGCCGAGTTAAAGTTTTGTGGCGGTGTTTTTCAGTTGTGAATTCAAGACTCAATCCCTTTCTTGCCTGTAAATTCACATCAACAAATGTAAAAATATAAAATCAGACAGTGAGCAAGCACTGACTTTAGAGGAAGCTTTAAAATGGGTAAGTGATCAGATCTAACAACCGAATTGGTCTTTTGTAACCATCTAGAGAAGCTGACTGTAGTCAACAGATCATGATACCCCCATTCTAAAATCCACTTTTCAAAGAGAATAAATCTCTATTAAAAGTTATTGCCTCTCAAATTTGCATGCATCCATGTCTTTATAACCTTGCAAGTAACTCTGGTCCAGTATCATAGATTTTGTATTTATGGAATGTTTATTAAATCAACAAATTCTTTTTGTTTTGGATAAAAGTCAACACCTAAAGATTTTTCCTAATCCAAGTGGAATGAGACAAATATGTGTAAGGAGCAGCCACAAAGATGAAATATCTACTGTACCTCAACACTTCTTACCTAATTACATGATTTAGGGACCTATCTCATAAGGGTTTCATAAGGATTATATTATACACGCTAAAGTCTTTGCACAGAGCCTAGGATGTAATTAATATTTAATAAATGGCAGTTATTGTTGACAATGAAAATGGCAATTTTATGAAATTCATATTTTGTATATGTTAGCTATTCTGCAAGCAGTCCCTACTCTGATTACCTAATACAGTTAATATAGTCAGGCCTTCCCACTTCCTGAATTATACAGACAGAAGCTGAAAACAAAAGAGTATTCACATATTAAAGCAAGTCATTTGATTAATCAAGTTTGTGGTCAAAGAGACATTTGGTACATAGAGCTAATAATGCAGAAACTTGGAGGAAAAAAAGGGGAACATTCAAACACACTTTCCAGCCAAGGAAAAGACCCAGCATGAAAGCTGACAAGAAGTAAAACCTTTCCCTTGGAGCAATCGGTGACAAAGCCTTGCTTGGGAAAATGAAATATAAAGTTTCCATCAGATAGTACCCTTTTGTCTGTCCGGCCTCTTAAGCTACACAGTCTCTCATGTAATAACATCAGTATTTTTTTTAACCTGATAAAAACAAAACTCCTTTACAAGCAAAGGAGATTTTGCCAGCAAATGTAAGCACATAATGTTGAGATCCTCGAAAAGCACAAGGACATGCTTTTACAATGGTTTAGGCTCTACACTCAATTTCCATTCCTCCCACGATTAAGTCCTTGCAGTCTGAAAGTCCTGTAGTAGCTAAACATTACCTGGTTAGTCTTGGGCACATTTGGTGTACATGCTTGCTGCCAGTGCTTCACCTGATTTGAGGTGAATTCAAAAGACATCTGTGAACTCGGGAAGCAGGTTCCCAGATGCTCGGGGAGGGTTGGGACCCTTACAACACTTTTGCCTTCAGCAAAAATGTATTTCAATATAATTATAGTAGATAGCTTTCAATATGTCATCTCTATTATAGCAGCTGTAAATTATGAAGTGAATTGCCTGTGTACAAGCATTTCTTCTCGTACAAGCAAAGTGGGAGAGCGGCACAGGGCATGATATATCTTTTTCTTTTTAACTGAGAGCAAATGTCTAAGTCAAATTTCATTTGCAAAAACCATGTGTCCATTTCCCTTTGGAAGAGAGGTGGAGGAAGCCAGAAGACCCTCAGTTCTTAAAATCAGGCTTCCCAGGACCCTAGGCTCAAGTTCATTAGGAATTCACTTATTCTAATAGTTGGGCCCTTACTTGTAAGACTATATTTGAAAGGTAGTGTAAAAGCATTTTTCAAAACTTGTAGCTGCTCAACAAAAAGACAAAGAAGCAACCGGTTTTTTTTGTTTTTTTTTTCATTAGCCAAAGAGGGAAGCAATGTACCCCAAACGAAGTGTTGTAAGACAGGAGCTGCAAACTCTGGAAAATTATATATTCCTGTTGGGTGTCAGAATCAACAAGAGAAAAGTAAAATAGTTTTGTTTCGTTTTGGGTGGTAGTAATATTCAAGAACCTTACTGTACTATATATTCTACACCTAATATTTCAAAAGTGTGTATAAGTGAATTTAGATGGTTATCATCAAAAATCATTTTATCTGAGCCTATGTAACGAAGACATATGATCAAAGAATATTTTCTGGAGGGAAAAAAAGGACAGGATTTTAAAGACCGTACCATTCCTAAAACACACACATGAAACTGAGCCTTGTGGCTTGGATTTAATTTTGCTCAAAGTGTAGCTCTAGTCTGCTTAGCTTTGTAAATGTGGCTGTGCTTATAAGGTACTTTAATTTACTGCAGTGGTAGTGTTTGTTAATTTTATGGCAATCTAAATCTAAACAGGCTTCAGATACATTTTCATTACAGCTTCGTTGCAAAACACAGTAGAGTGAATAGCTCTAAGATTCCAATGTAGTTTATTTCTCTCAGTAAAAGACTCAACACAATTTTCTGATGAATCCACTGCCTTAACATGTATGTTCTTCCTATTTACTAACAGGCTTCTGTCACTTGGAATACCTGTGTTCACTTTTAGGAGGAAAAATATGCTTTCTGGAAAGTGATTAAGATAGTTGTTTTTTCCAGCTGTATTCTGATCCCATTCTAAATGCAAGTCCACATGGGCAAATGAGAAACAACCAGAATGTACTGAATTATTTTCCAATTCTATATAAGTAGCAAGCATAATTCAATGGAAGTGGAAGGTATATTGTCAGAAATTGATTTCAATACCTGATTTGGACACTAACCCACTGGACAAATCATTTAACTTGAGTCTCATTTTCTCATCTATAAAATAGAAATGATAATGCCATCTATTTTGGAAATGCCATCCCCTCATCTCACTTGGTTCTGCTTAGCCCTCCTAGTTGCTCCAAAGCATATCCCTAGGAGGTCTATCCCAGATAAAGCCTACAACTTGTATACCAAACACTTGTAAAAAGCAAACAAACAAACAAAAAAACAATTGACTATCTTCTGTTAAAACTCACTGATCTAGTAACTTAGGAACTACAGGCAGAAGAGCTATAAAATCCAGCCCCAAAGACAACTCAAGAGAAATAAATGCTGCTGTGTTGTTTCTAGAACTGAAAATTCAGAACCTACAGAAGAAAATCTGTAAACTTAAATTCTGTTATTCAGCCAACCAGTCATCACACTCCATCTATTTATTTGTTCATAATACTGCAGCGACTTCATGTCTGTATTTTTCCTTCCGAAAGTGTTAAAAATGAGCAAGGAAATACATACTTAAACGGTTTTTATTAGGTTACTGAATATATTGGGAAATAAGATTCATCATTATACTTTAAAACTCATTATTTCCCAATATGATATTTAATCCAAAAATTCCAAATATACATAGTATAGATTAACTTATGAAGAACTTGTGTGTATTCTCAAAGGAAAAGCAAAGAAATCCCCCTGGTGACAGTGACTAATGACAGCCTCACCTAACTTCCAGCAGGGCTACAGACGAAGTTGATGTGAAGAACCATGGCAGGAGACAGTAAGGAAAATCACCTTAATTTCTGAGCCAAAAAAGTCGGGCCATTTGGTCCCTAATACTATATAGATCTTTCCATGCAAGGTGACTGGTGGTATTTATTTAGTAAGTATGTATAGATGTATTTAACAAAGTTATGCGATTAAGATTATGCTACAAATTGGAATCATTTTCTTCTGTTTATGCTCAGGGCAACTTTTTCAACCATGACTTATTTTGTTTACTCTCAATTATTCATATGTCAAATCAGAAAGCTCCATTTTTTTGCATATACACACACAAGATAATTTTTCCAAAATTCTTATTTGCACATCTTCCACCAAAAATTCCTACCAACGAGACTAGAGATACAGTTTGAGACCCCAGAAAGTACTATTCAGAAAAAAAAACAAACCCATATCTTATAATATTAATTTATATTATATTTTAACATAAAGCTACATAAATTTTCTACCCTTCCTCAAAACACACTCACCTCTGGAACAGAATCCTACATTTGCTTAATGCCACCACATCCAGAATACTTGAGAAGACAATGACAAAAATAACATATACTACTGAAACTACGCAGGGAACTCAGAAAAAAATCAGTAATAAAACTGACCAGGAGACCCACATCTTACTAAAGTGTTCCGACTTTAAGAAGTGCCTGACTGTACAGGCTGTGGATGAAATGGTATGATGCCTAAGCCTTGCTTGAAAACACTCCACCAAAACCAGAACAAGGTAGGTAGGTAGGGGTGTGTGTGTGTGTGTGTGTGTGTGTGTGTGTGTGTAATAGGCAAAATAAGGTTGGCAAAATACTGACATTATTTATCTGGGTGATGGATGTCCAGGCAGTGTCATATTCTAGGTTGGGCTCTATAAAACTGCCAATACTGTTTTTGATCTAAAAACTTGGCAATTTCACAGGATTCAACTTAATAATGTTATCTTTCTTTTTGGACACATTTTTTTCCCTATAATAATGGTTTTTGGTTTTTTTTTTATTATCTGCTAGTGAGAATTCTTCAAACTAAACAGGATTTCAGGTTTACTAACAACTAAAATATGTTTAAAACAAACTATCAACATTTTACCTTATTTCATTGAAGCTAAGACTTAACTTCTTTTTTCCCACCTTTTAACATCTCTGAAGTTTGGAAGCATTTTATAGTCAACGGCATGTTATAGTTAAATAGGGTAGCGTTACTTTTGCTTGGTGGTACATAAACAGTGACACAACTTAAAATCAAAGATGCCTTAGATTCAGTGAAGTATGGTTAATGTAAGTGCTGAGAATAGCATTTTTAATCTACACTCTCTTTCTAATCAGGAATTTAGCACACAATGCCTAGTATTCCCAGCCCGAGGTTACCTAGAATTATCCCAGGAGTCTCCTCTTCAGAGAGAAAGGCCAGAGCCTGCTTGCCTTGTGACGGTTAGCTCCCTCCCCTATATTCTGGCACAATCCATAAGAATTAATTCCCAGGAGGATCTGGAGCTCACAGCATAGGAGGAAGAGTTCACTGTGCAGCGCTTCCTCTGAAAGTTGTTAAAACTCATGAACAAGGCCAGTGTGTAAATGTTAATTACCCCGAGCTTTGAAGGGCACCAAGCAGTGAGGTTAGAGGGGAAGGATGGTTGCAGGTGTGGTAGTAAGGGTGCGTGAATGTGAGCAATGGGTAAAACGAAAACAACTGAATGGGATAAAATAGGTTCAGCTTCACCTCTGAAATCTCAAAGGGACTTCATTTCATGAATCCAGCAATTCACTTGGGTTTTTGCATTGACCTTATTTATTTTGCTCTTCGTGTTAACACCTACCCCTCACAGCCCTCAGAATTGGTTAGTGCAGTCTAATGGAAGAGCAACAGAGGGTTTGTGCAGGACTATGAGAGTGGCGGCTGCTGACCTGTTCATATTTCTCCAGTTCTGTGTGATAGATTTGTCTGATCTGGGTCAATTTGGCTCTGTAATCTGAGTGTTCAATAGAGTTATCTGAAGAACCTCCAGAGGCTGCCGCGGCTGCAGCTGCTGCCGCCGATCCCCCACCTTTCTCAGGACCTGAAACCCCTTCTGCCAAAAGCATATTGTCCAGTCTCATTAGCTGGGGGTCGGGAGGGTCCTCCTCCTGGGCTCCTCTGATGCTGAGACCTTCAAGGAAAGAGAGAGACAGAGAGAGAAGAAGCGAGAAATAGGACAAATAGTGTGAGTATTTTGTTTATTTGAGAAAATGATCAAACAACATTAGTGTACTACAATTCATGCTGAGAATTTCTTTGTTCACATTTACCAATAAGCGTG
This sequence comes from Acinonyx jubatus, assembly GCF_027475565.1. Lineage (NCBI taxonomy): Eukaryota > Metazoa > Chordata > Mammalia > Carnivora > Felidae > Acinonyx > Acinonyx jubatus. The sequence continues at coordinate 9,614,811 of NC_069391.1, forward strand.
AGTATGAAAATTCTTTGAGAGAATATTTACATGCATCCCAGATTTCCTAATATTACACCCTCTCAATTTATCCTAGATTGGATTGCTGGAAAAAGGTAACTGCGGCTCAGAATATTCTAATGTCAATCTTCCCAAATTTAGATGCTTTAAGCATAAAATGGGAAGGGGGTAAAAACTTTGGGATTTTGAGAGGACAAAAATAATTCCAAGGATGTCAAACAAACACGTCTAAAGGTAGTTATTCTGTTTTTTTTTTTCCCTGTATGATTGGAAGAACAGAATCTAAAAATCCCATGGAATAATTCATTCACAAACTATATCCAAAAATTAGAAAATAAACAGAATTAGACAGGAGTCTCCATTGTATAATTTCAAGGGGAGAAGAGAAATTCATATGTTATGAAGTAATTAGCTATGCTTTAAAAGTATATATTATTGAAATATATATATATATATATATATATATATATATATATATATATATATACTAGTGAATGAATTTGTTAAGCAATCTATGCAATCAGGACCCTAAATATAGTATTAAAAATGTACCATTGAAATGGCAATCCAGTGCTGGGCACAGTAGTCTCCATGTAATTTTGCTTTTAAATCAAGAACTTCCTAAGTGATGCCCAGTCAGCAACCTCATCTGAGAACTATAGATCACAGCTGACAATTCATAGGTTTAATCAGGTCACACAGGCTTTCTGCCAAGATGTTTTCAACAACACAGAAGACAAAGTTTTAAAATAATTATCATGGTATAAAAAGCACTGGAGTCATGACAGCTCAAAATCAGCATTTTCATTAATGTGTAACATAATCTAAAATATCCCAGCCCAATTAACCTCTGTAAGTCTGTTTAAAAGCAGGTTCCCCACACTTAGTTACAAGGCATCTTGGGGAAGGGGGAGGAGGGGAGTTGGCATCTTGCATGTCGGCATTTGGATGCTGCCTTTTTCCTCTGTGCCTGTTGTTGTTTATCCACAGTGGTGCACACTCTGTGTCTAGTGTAACTTACATGACAGTAACATCTATAAGCTGCCAAGTACTCAGCTGAGCACCAGCTCCGTGATTTTATATGCTAACCTAAAACTACCATCAATTCTTTTAAGAACAGATTTCATTCCTAGATGTCCTGAATTACACCCACAGCATGACAGAGCTCTTGGTTGTCTTAAACACACAACTTTAATTTCCTCCCTCAAAACACTTTAAAGCTGTCACTTTCATTTAAAAATATACTTCAGAATAATTTCAACTGGGTAATAAAACTAACTCACAATAATTTAAAATTATATCTGTGCCTGTTCAGAGGTAAATAAATAAGGTTTGAAAACTGTAATGTACTAAGACAATAAATTCATTTAGGGAACCAGAAAGTTAGATAACTCTCTAAATAAGATAAAATCAGTATCAACATTGCTGCTAATCAAAAATAGAAAAAACGTGTATTTGCTATTTCTTCCAGATCTGGCAAATACTGGTTACACTGGTATTTTTAATTTAACATCTTTGATTTTCTTTCCATCCAATTCACTTTGTTAGATGTTAAAATCTCATGGCCTTGACACACTTGTAGTTCCACATACCAAGTTTTTTGTGCATCTGGCATGCAGTGAGGACTCACTGAGCAACGTCTTGTCTTACATTTGGACTCAGCTTCTAAGTTTCTCCTTCTTAAACTAAATGTTTGCTCACACTTTCATGTGTTCATTGTTTCTTTTTTCTATTTATACAGACACTGGTGCTTCTCCAGAAAAGGTGATTTTTTTATCTGCCCTCAAGATTCCTCCAGGTTTCTAGTTTTCCACCTTGTACTTAAACATATTGATCTTTTCCCTATGGATATTTGGTGAGGTTCTTTAATAGCAGATCAACATCCACAGTCAAAATTATTACACTTCCCTGCACAAGCGTGGCAAACATGTTCAGTGACTTAATACACAAGGAAGCAGACTATTAGGGAGACAGAAGAAGGAAATTCATCAGGAAGAAATGCAAAAGACATGACACTTTTATACATTCCTAATATGCATTCCCAATACCACTATACCAACAGGAAGCAATCCTTAAAGTCAGGAGTAGTGGACACAAATAAAAATAATTATAAGAATGTATTTTTAGCTGGTATAATATTTTCCCCTTGTGATGAATAATATCTCTTCTAAAATCATAACTAAATCAACACTTCAGTGTTTGCCCCAAATACAGGAAAAATGTTTGAATGCAATCCTTCTGCGTTTACTTTATAAATTATGTGCATCACATCTAATCAGAAAAATCATTTCCTAACAAAAAGTTCATACTCCTTTGGATGAAAAGTACTAAAGCACTGTATAATTAGGCAACATTGAGAAGGCTATTTATCAATACTGAAGTCATTTTCATACCTATAGTTGGAAAAGTGAATCAAATTTCTTTCTCTACTAAGCAAAGTCATGATTACGGATCTTTAAATAGTTAATATCTAGTCTCCAAAATTATTGTTAATTTGAATATTTCTATTCATATTACCTTACATTCAAGATTGCTATTTTATTACTCGTCCCATCTATCTATTCACCCACTATTACTTAGCTTACTAACCTGCCAAAGTCACACACGGCTTCCAATTATAACACCTACTCCTCTGGGCACCTATAAACATTTTAATGAACCTAAATCTGCAAGGGCCAGAACGAATTTGA